>NC_057712.1:104390-109458 GCF_004010195.1 Chiloscyllium plagiosum | reverse complement strand
GTTGGAGGGCATCTTTAACCACGTGGGAAGGGAAATTGCGGTCTCTAAAGAAGCAGGCCATCTGGTGTGTTCTATGGTGGAACTGGTCCTCTTGGGAGCAGATACGGCGGAGGCGGAGGAATTGAGGTCCTTTTGAGCCAGTTCTGTATCCAAATGGCTAGTTCTCCCTATATACCATGAGATCTAACCTTGCTAACCAGTTAGGAATGTTGTTGAACACCCTACTGAAGTCCATATAGATCACATCCACCGCTCTGCCCTCATCAATTCTTTGTAAATTTTTTTTTAAAAATCAAGTTTGTGAAACGTGATCTCCCATGCACCAAGTCATGCTGACTATCTCGAATCAGTCCTTGCCTTTCCAAATACATGTACGTACTGTCCTTCAGGATTCCCTCCAACAACTTGCCCACCACCGATGTTAGGCTCATCCGTCTGTAGTTCCCTGGCTTTTTCTTGCCACCTTTAAGTAGTGGTACCACTTTGCCAAGCTTCAGTCTTCCGGCACCTCACCTGTGATGATAGAAATATCTCAGCAAGGGGCCCAGCAATCACTTCCCTAGCTTCCCACAGAGTTCTAGGTTACACTTGATCAGATCCTGGGGATTTATCCACTTCTATGCGTTTCAAGATATCTAGCACTTCCTCCTCTAATATTTACATGTTTCAAGATGTCGCCATCTATTTCCCCACATTCTAGATCTTCCATGTCCTTTTCCATCGTAAACACTGATGCAAAATACTCATTTAGTATCTCCCCCATCTCCTGCGGCTCCACACAAAGACCCTATTTTCTCCCCAGTTACCCCTTTAGTCAATATGTTTGTAAAAACCCTTTGGATTCTCCTTAATTCTATTTGCCAAAGCTATCTCGTGTCCACTTTTTGCCCTCCTGATTTCCCTCTTAAGTATACTATTACTGCCCTTATAATCTTCTAAGATTCATTCGCTCTATCTAGTCTATATCTGACATATGCTTCCTTTTTCTTAACCAAACCCTCAATTTCTTTTGTGATTCAGCATTCCCTACACCCACCAGCTTTTCCTTTCACCCGAACAGAAATACACTGTCTCTGGACTCTAGTTATCTCATTTCTGAAGGCTTCCCATTTTCCAGCCGTCCCTTTTACCTGCAAACATTTTCCCTCGATCAGCTTTTGAATGCTCTTGCCTAATACCATCAAAATTAACCTTCCTTCAATTTAGAACTTCAACTTTTAGATCCGGTCTATCCTTTTCCATTACTATTTTAAAGCTAATAGAATTATGATCGCTGACCCCAAAATGCTCATCCACTGACACCTCCGTCACCTGCTCTGCCTTATTTAAGGTTGGGATGGAATGTGTTGGTGAAGTTGATGGACTGTTCAAGCTCCTTGTGGGAGCACGAGCTGGTGCCGATGCAGTCATCAATGTAGCGAAGGAAAAGAGAGGGAATGGTGCCGGTGTAACTCCGAAAGATGGACTGTTCCACGTAGCCAACAAAGAGACAGGCATAGCTGGGGCCCATGCGGGTGGCCATGGCTACCCCTTTCACCTGGAGGAAGTGACAAGATTCAAAGGTTCCTGATGGAGGGCTTGTGCCTGAAACGTCGATTCTCCTGCTCTTCTAAAGCTGCCTAACCTGCTGTGCTTTTCCAGCATCTGCAGTCCTCACTTTTCCCCTGCCTTATTTCCAAAGAGTAGATCAAGTTTTGCACCTTTTTCTATCCACATACTGAATCAGGAAATTTTCTTGTACATGCTTAACAAATTCTTCATGTGAAACATTACAGTTTACGTATTACATATTTTCTCTATTTAATGTTTGCATTCACACGTGAAAATGGATCTTGTGTATCCTGCATTCCAAAGTGTAATGTTTTTCTGCCCAAAATCTAGTTAAATGATGGCATGATTCACAGATGGTAGTGGAGAACCCTTATTTTGTATATGGAATTTTGCTATTTGATTGTTAATTTAATTTTAAATTTTTTTTAAATAATTAAGGTGAGCATGCAGAACATTTTGCATGGGGGGTTGAAGAGCTGGAAGTCATGGGCCAATAACATTAGAAGAATGAGATGCTGTAGTTGGAGTTTAAGGGGATAAGTTTACAGTGAAGATAAGTTTTAACTGAGGTCAGATTCTGGATTAGTCCCCAGTACCACTTAACTAATTACAGAGAAGGATGAGGAGCAATTAGGCGGGCTAATTTCAATCTTGCTTCAGTCATTAGGACAGAAGTGGGGTTGTCTGCTGCTGATCATGTAATATTCAGTACTAATTGTCACTCTTCAGATACTGAACCATTCCATGTACACGTGTAGCAAAACATGAGGGAATGGAATGGACACGGTTCTGATTAAAATTCAACATAGAAGAGTGAGATGATACATTTTGGAAGGAATGAGAAACAAACAAATTAAGATATACCATTTTAGAAACTGATGCGAGGAGAGCCACTGAGGGTGTTTGCCCTGTCACTTTGAAAGATATGTGCACAGATTAACAAAACAGTTAATAAGGTGTCTAGTATCCCAAGCTTTATAATTGGAGGCATAGAGTACAAAAGCCAGGAAGGTATGCTAAATCTGGGGGGTGGGAATCAGAGCCACATATGAGAGGGGGACAGTTGCAGATGGGCGAGTGACAGGATGTAGTGAATCTATCGGGAAGGTTTCTCATGTGATGAAACAAGGAATCTGTTAGTGTGTCTGCTTCAATGCAAGGAGTGTCAGAAATAAGAGTGACGAACTTAGAGCATGGATCAGTACTTGGGGATACGATGTTGTAGCCATAACGGAGATGTGGGTTTCACGGAGACAGGAATGGTTGCTTGATATTCCAGGGTTTAGAACATTTAAAAACAACAAGGAGGGTTGAAAATGAGGGGGCATAGTATTGCTAATCAGAGTGCATCACAGCTACAGAAATGAAGGTTGTTGAGGAAGGTCTGTCTGCTGAGTCATATGGATGGAAGTCAGGAACAGCAAGGGAGCAGCCACCTCATTGGGATTTTCTACAGACCATCTAATAACAGTAGAGAGATTGAAGAACGCATAGGCAGGCAGATTCTGGAAAAGTGCAGAGGTAGCAGGGTTGTAGTTATGGGTAATTTCAACTTTTCCAATATCGACTGGAACCTCCTAAGTGCAGATGGTTTGGATGGAGCCGTTTTTTTTCAGGTGTGTTCAGGAGGGTTTCCTTTCTTCGTATGTAGACAGACCGACGAGGGCAGAGGTCATTTTGGATTTGGTGCTCGACAATGAGCCAGGACAGGTGTCAGATCTCGGGTGGGAAAACACTTTGGTGACAGTGATTACAGCTGCCTAACATTTAACATAGCCTCAGATAGGGAAAGGAGCAGTTACCGAGTGAAGACATTTAATTGGGGAAAAGGAAATTATGACGCTATCAGACAGGAGCTGGGAAGTACAGACTGGGAGCAATTGTTCCACAGAAAGGGCACAGCAGACATGTGGAGGCTATTTAAGGAGTAGTTGTTGAGTGATGCATGCATTTATTCCTCTGAGACAGGTAAGCAGGGGTAAGATTAAGGAACCATGGATGACGAGAACAGAGGAACTTCTTGTCAAAAGGAAGAAGGCAGCTTATGTAAGGTGGAGGAAGCAAGGATCTAGCACAGCTTTAGAGGATTACAGGCTTGCTAGAAAGAAGCTCAAAAGTGGACTGAGGAAAGCCAGGAGGGGGCACAAAAATGGCCTGGCAAATAGGATTAGGGAGAAACCAAAGGCATTTTACGCATGTGTGAGGAATAAGAGAATGATCAGGGAGAAGATAGAGCCGATCAGGGATTGCTTTGGGAACTTGTGCGTGGAGTCTGAGCAGATAGAGGAAGCCCTGAATGAGTATTTTGCTTCAGTTTTCTCGATGGAAAGGGACCTTGTTGTGAATGGGAACTTTGAGGAGCTGGGATACAGGCTTGACCAGATCAAAATTGATGAAGTTGATGTGCTGGAAATTTTGGAAAACATTAAGATTGATAAGTTCCCAGGGCCAGACCAGATTTATCCTAGGCTGCTCCGGGAAGCGAGAAAGGAGGTTGCTAAGCCGCTGGCGAAGATCTTTGCCTCCTCACTTTCAAAGGGAGTCGTACCGGAGAATTGGAATGAGGCAAATATTGTTCCTCTTTTCAGGAAGGGTAATAAGCAAATCCCTAGCAATTACAGACCAGTCAGTCTTACGTCTGTGGTCAGCAAAGTTTTGGAAAGTATTCTGAAGGATAGGATTTATGACTATTTGGCAAAGCATAGTATGATTCAAGGCAGTCAGCATGGCTTTGTGAGGAGCAGGTCATACCTCTCAAATCTTATCTTATTGAGCTCTTTGAGGAGGTGACAAGACAGGTCGACGAAGGTCGAGCAGTGGATGTGTGTATGGACTTCAGCAAGGCATTTGATAAGGTTCCCCATGGTAGGCTCATTCATAAAGTCGAAACTTTATTGCTAGAACAGCACAGCAGGTCAGGCAGCATCCAGGGAACAGGAGATTCGACGTTTCGGGCACAGGCCCTTCTTCAGGAATGCCATTCCTGAAGAAGGGCCTGTGCCCGAAACGTCGAATCTCCTGTTCCCTGGATGCTGCCTGACCTGCTGTGCTGTTCCAGCAATAAAGTTTCAACTTTGATCTCCAGCATCTGCAGACCTCACTTTCTCCTCATTCATAAAGTCAGTAAGTATGGGATACAGGGAAAGTTTGGCTATCTGGATTCAGAATTGGTTGGCTGACAGAAGGCAGAGAGTGGTTGTAGATGGAAAGTATTCTGCCTGGAGGTCAGTGTTGACAGGGGTCCCACAGGGCTCTATTCTTGGGCCTGTGTGCTTTGTAGTTTTTACAGATGACTTTGAGGTTGAGGGGTGGGCTAGTAAATTTGCAGATAAGATAAATGTTGAAGGTGTTGTCAATAGTATCGAGGGCTATTGCAGGCTGCAACGCGACATAGATAGGATGTAGAGCTGGGCTGAGAAATGGCAGATGGAGGTCAACCTGGATAAATGCGAAGTGATGCATTTTGGAAAGTCGAACTTGAATGCTGAATATAGGATTAAAGACAGGATTCTTGGCA
>NC_057712.1:94085-104346 GCF_004010195.1 Chiloscyllium plagiosum | reverse complement strand
GAGGGTGCAAAGAAGGTTTACCAGGATGCTGCCTGGACTGGAGGGCTTGCCTTATGAAGAAAGGTTGAATAAGCTCAGACTTTTCTCTCTGGAGAGAAGGAGGAAGTGAGGAGACCTGATCAAGGTATACAAGATAATGAGTGGAATAGTTAGAGTCAATAGCCAGAGACTCTTCCCCAAGGCAGGATTGACAGGTACGAGGGGTCATCGTTTGAAGATATTAGGGGAAAGGTATAGAGGAGATGCCAGAGGTAGGTCCTTTACGCAGAGAGTAGTGAATGCATGGATTGCGTTGCCAGCTGTGGTGATGGAAGCAGAGTCATTAGGGACATTTAAGCGACTGCTGGACAGACACATGTGAGTTGAGGGATGCGTAGGTAAAGTTATTATATTTTTCATTAGGATTAAACCTCAGCACAACATCATGGGCCTGTTCTGTGCTGTACTTTTCTATGTTCTATCTGACTAAAAGATTTTTTTGGTGTCTGCTAGGCTATTGTGTCAAATTCTGGATAAAATACTTAAGGAAAATATGAAGGCTTTTCAGTGGGTGTAGAAGAGGGTTACCAAAATAGTTGGAAAGATCTGCAGCCTAAGTAAGAGGAAAGGTAGCGTTCTCTTCTCTTTACAACCGAACAGGCTAAAAGGAGATTTGATTAAGGAATTTAAAACAATGAAAGGCTTTGGATAGTCAACAGACACCATTTTCATTAGCTTGTTACAGATTTAGGATGATCGGTTAAAGTACCGGAGGCAACATAAGCAAAAGCTTTTTAATGCCCCAGGTCGTTAGGATTCATAGAGCAGAGTCATCAGCCACCTATAAAAGCTTTTAATTTTACATTTGTATCATGGGATGTGGGCATCACTACCTGGGTCTGCATTTATTGCCCAGAGGACAGTCAAGAATGAACTACTCGCTGAGAGTCTGGAATCACATATAGACCAAGGTGAGCACAGTAACTTTTCTTCCCTAAAGGACATTAGGTTAACCAATTAACATGAGTACATGGTTGATGTTAGGCTAGCTTTTTATTCCTTTTTTTTAGTGTTCTCCAATTTCACCATTTGTCATGCTTTCAGTGACTGACTTTGCCCAGATATTAAAAAGAACACTTTGAAATCATTGCTCACGATAGGAAAATATTAGGCAGTAGATAATTTACCATTTTTGTGCAAGATGATGACCAAAAAACCATTGTAATTAGTACTTTCTGTTTATTTTGCATATTTAGTGCTAATGGGACGCCTCAACTCGCAAAGAGCATGTTTTAACAAATTCTGACAATGGCGAGTGATTTTTCAGTTACAAAAAAGTGCCCTCAAAATTATGCATAGCAACTTGGTGTTCTGAGGTAAATTCTAAGCAGAACATATTGGGATATTTATTGTCGTCGGTGAACACTTTCAAAGGCGAAGAAAGAACTATTAAAAGTTTGTTAAGGACAGGTTACACTTGACTGATTTAATGTTTTGAGAAATGGAGTGTATCAAAGAAATACAATGGATGTTTGTATCGATCTTCAGAAGGAAGTGGCTGCATGAGAGATCTGTAACAAATTGAAGAGAATGTAGCTACATCATTTAATGGTGACTCGGGATGATGATAAGTTAATTTTTTTTGTTTGAGGTGAACGAAGTCCTTTTTCTTTTATCTTGTATGGCCATAAACACAAGCAAATTGTTCCCAAAGCTTTCTGATACCAATGAGGATGGCAATGGGGGAACTAAGGGAAAATGCAAGAAGTGTAGGAAGTCAAAATGGATAGTAGTTTGGACAGAGAAGTATCACATGCAGTTCGATGCAGTAACATCTGAAGAGATCATCTTTGGGGAGAAAGAATAACTATCTGCAACCAGAGTGGAGAAAGTAAAAATTGAATGGTGCAATTTACCTAACTGTATGGAGATGGAGATTCAGCAATTGTTAAAGTGAAAGAAGAAAAAGGTTTTTAAACACTTATGTGCAGGGAATTTTTCATGGCGGCGGGGGGGAGACAAGGACTAAGCAGCCCACTTGATGGGCACCATGTTCATAAATATTGACTCCTTCCACTACCAATGCATAGTAACAGTAGTGTGAAACATCTTCTAGATGGACTGCAAAAATTCACCAAGGCTTCTAAGAACTTTCCAAACCCATCTAGAGTGACAGAGGTTGCAGAGACATGGGAATGCCACCATCTGCAGAGTCCTTTCCAATTCACTCCACATCCTCGCTTGGATATATATCCACTGTTTCCTTTGTGTCATGGGGTCAATATCCTGGAACACTCTAAGCATTATGGATGCACCTGTACTTAAATGGGCAACATTGGTTTACGAGGCAAATAAGTTATTGGAAGAGATTCTGAGAGACAGGGTCTGTATACATTTGGAAAGGCGAGGACTGATTAGGAATAGTCAGCTTGGCTTTGTGCATATCTTACAAACTTGATTGATTTTTTTTTTGAAGAGGAGACCAAGATCATAAGTGAAGACAGGATGGTAGATGTCGTCGACATGAACTGTAGAGCAGCCTTCAACAAGGTTCTGCATGGTTGACCGGTTTGTAAGATTAGATCATGTGAGAGAATAGCCAATTGGATACAGCATTGGCTTGACAGGAGGCAAAGGGTAGATGGTAGTTGTTCAGACTGGAGGCCTGTGATCAGTAGTACACCGCAAGGATCAATGCTGGGTCCAATTTGTTCACAATTTACATAAACTAATTGGATGAGAATTTAGGCATGTTTAGTAAATTTTTGGAGCCATTTAAATTGGTATGGTTGGCAGTGAAGGAGGTTATCTTAGAGTACAATGGGATCTTGATCAACTAGACCAGAGGGCTGAGGAATAGCAGATGAGGTTTAGTGCAGATTAGTGTGAGGTTTTGCATTTTGGGAAAGCAAATCAAGATAGGGTTTGCACAGTTAATGGTAGGGCCCTGGGGAGAGTTGTCGAACAAAGAGACTGAGGAGTGCAGGTACGTAGTTCCCTGAAAATGGCATCACAGGTAGACTGTGTTGGAGGAGGAGTCAGAGCATTGAGTACAAGAGTTAGGATCTCGTGTTACAGCTAATCAAGACATTAGTAAGGCCAGATTTGGAGTACTGTATACAGTTCTAGTCACACTACTTTTGGAAGGATATTATTAAATGGAAAGAGTGCAAAAAAGATTCAGAAGCATGTTACCAAAACTGGGGAGTTTAAGTTGTAGGGAGAGTCTGGGGCTATTTTTTCTTGAGCACAGAAGACTGAAGAAGTTATTCTTTACAGAAGTTTATAAAATCATGAGGGACTTGGATAAATTGAATAGCCAAAATCTTTTTCCACAGGCGAGGGGAAAATATTCCTTCTGGCTTAAATATTGTACATGCACAGCCTTGCAAGCTGAGGAAGACTGGTCACATACAATCGCAACATTTTTCAGGAAGCATTCCTAAGGGAGGTCTAATAGAGATGTTGCAACTTGTTCCAATTTGCCATCATAATAGTTTGATTCCACTAGTGATAAATTTGATAATGAGCGAGTGCAGTTCAGATTATTGTTATTTGGTTGAAAGGGAAGTTAGAAATGTTTTCGCGGGGTTAGCGAACAAATGGCTCATTATGCAATTGCAATAATACTTGAAACTAAACTAAATAAGTATTTGGGGAAAAAAAGGAACCCAATGTAGGGGAGCATGGTTCCAGTTGGCAGCTTCTCTGCTAAAGTTGAGTCATCAAGTTAGATATCTCACTGCTCAGCTATAGTGTTGCGTAGATTTAGAGTGCACAGGGGAGGTGATGGCCTTGTGGTGTTCTTGCTAGACTATTAATCCAAAGACCTTGGTAATGTTCTGATACCTGGGTCTGAACCTGCCATGGCAGATGGTGAAGCTTGATGTCTAGAGTGAGGTGTGTAATAAAGACCATGACATCATTGCCAATTGTCAGGGAAAGCCCATCTGGTTCATTATGGCTTTTAGGGAATGAAACTGCCATCCTGCATGTTATTGACCCAACCCCCTCAAAATATTTTCAGAAGATAGCCGAGACCCTAACTTTTTCTTTCTTTAAAGGCAAGTTTTGTTCCTAATGCAATTTGATCAATGTAAAGCAAAACACATTTTATTAATAGTTTAAAATAGAACAAAAGAAAAAAGAAATTGGAATAACTTAACTCCATTGAAATGTTTAGTAGAATAAAAGATTAATTACTAATTAACTGTTCGACTATTGTAGCATCCCATAAACATATTCTTGGCAAAAGGCAAGTTCAAAAAAAATTGTCTCACGTGCCATTCTAGAAGCCCAGGAGGAAAACACCTAGAGAAAACTGTGTAGTAGGGAGCGATGTACTGCAGCTTCCAAACCCTGTTACGACCGTAGCAGCAAGTACTACTGAAATAGTAAACTAAAAATCCTGATTCTGTGAGGGCTTGACCACATGCGTAAAGGCAGCTTCTATTGTTCAAACTTAAAGTATAATATCACAGCTTCTCAAGCTGGTTACGTTACCAGCTCTCCACCTCTGCCTTAAAACTTCTCTTCCAAAAAAAAGGACAAAATGCATCTTAAAGCCATAGGATTGTCACACCTGTGTCGAAGAGACTGGTGCTAGAAAAGCACAGCCGGTCAGGCAGCATCCGAGGAAAAGGAGAGTCGACACTTTGAGCATAAGCTTTTCGTGGTCTGCGTGTGACTATAAACCCATAGCAATGTGGTTGACACTTAGCTGCTCTCTGCCACTTAGGGATGTGCAATATAAGTTGAATAGAATAGAATCCCCACAGTGTGGAAATGGGCCATTTGGCCCAGCAAGTCCAAACCAACTCTGTGAAGAGCTTCCCACCCTATCCCTGGAACCCTGCATTTCCCAATGCCAATCCACCTATCGTGCATGTCTTTGGACCGTGGGAGTAAATGGGAACACCCAGAGAAAACCCATGCAGACATGGGGAGAATGTGTGCAAACCCTACACAGTCACCTGAGGTTGGGTCCCTAGTGCTGTGAGGCAGTAGTGCTAACCACTGAGCCACTGTGCTGCCTAGTGATGCCCACACCCATGTATGATTTTTTTTTTTTAAAAAAAACCTGTTGACAGTGCTTAACTGGAGATTCTCTAAGTATACCAGGTTTTATGAATAAAATGTAAATCTGAGTGGCAAAAATTCCTCACAAAATGAATATTACAGGGACAGAGCTAATTCCATTTGACTCTTACGCTGAAAGACTGGAGCGACTGGGCTTGTATGCCCTTGAGTTTAGAAGACTGAGAGGGGATCTGATTGAGACATATAAGATTATGAAAGGATTGGACATTCTGGCAGCAGGAAACATGTTTCCGCTGATGGGTGAGTGCCAAACCAGAGGACACAGCTTAAAAATACGGGGTAGACCATTTAGGACAGAGATGAGGAGAAACTTCTTCACCCAGAGGGTGGTGGCTGTGTGGAATGCTCTGCCCCAGAGGGCAGTGGAGGCCCAGTCTCTGGATTCATTTAAGAAAGAGTTGGATAGAGCTCTCCAGGATAGTGGAATGTTGTGGTTCTGTTCGCCAAGCTGGGAATTTGTGTTGCAGATGTTTCGTCCCCTGTCGAGGTGACATCCTCAGTGCTTGGGAGCCTCCTGTGAAGCGCTTCTGATCTTTCCTCCGGCATTTGTAGTGGTTTGAATCTGCCGCTTCCGGTTGTCCGTTGCAGTGGTCGGTATATTGGGTCCAGGTCGATGTGCTTATTGATTGAATCTGTGGATGAGTACCATGCCTCTAGGAATTCCCTGGCTGTTCTCTGTTTGGCTTGTCCTATAATAGTAGTCCCAGTCGAATTCATGTTGCTTGTCATCTGTGTGTGGCTACTAAGGATAGCTGGTCATGTCGTTTCGTGGCTAGTTGGTGTTCATGGAATCAAGGGTTATGGAGATAAGGCAGGAACAGGATACTGATTAAGGATGATCAGCCATGATCATATTGAATGGTGGTGCAGGCTCAAAGGGCAGAATGGCCTACTCCTGCACCTATTGTCTATTGTTTCAAGCAAATTCTGGGCAAGGTTTCTCAATTGGTAATGGTTCCAAATAGGAGAAAGTGAGGACTGTAGATACTGGAGATCAGAGCTGAAAAATGTGTTGCTGGAAAAGTGCAGCAGGTCAGGCAGCATCAAAGGAGCAGGAGAATCGACGTTTCGGGCATAAGCCCGATGCCCGAAACGTCGATTCATCTGCTCCTTTGATGCTACCTGACCTGCTGCACTTTTCCAGCAACACATTTTTCAGCAATGGTTCCAAATAGGATGCCACAAATCATTAAACTCCAAGGTGAGTCATGGCGCCAACAACCCCCCCTAGTCCCCAGCTGTTTGCAACAAGGTTAATTGAGAAATGATCCATTCCCTTTGTGGATATCTTTTTCTCCCAGACCCAAATCAGTTTGTGTCTTAAACCTAACACTGAGCTAATGAACCCAGACAAGTGATCGAAGCTTCAGTGGGAGAGCAGTTTGGTAACAGTGACCATAATTCTGAGTTTATGGATATGGATAAGAGCAGTCCTTGGGGAAAGGCTAACCACCACAATCTTTAGGCAGGAGCTGACGAATATAGTTTGGTATGATGAATTGAGGATTGTTTGTCATGTTGGAATCATTTAGAGGCTGGTCGATTCGAATTCAGAACTAGCATTTTCCTTTGGAAATGAAGGATGAAGATGGAAAGATTTGGGAACCATTGACAAGAAATTGAGAGCTTAGAAAGAAAAAGGAAGCATGCGTAAGGCTGAGGAAACTGAAGACTGAGCCCACTAAGGAATATAAAGAAAACAGGAAAGAACTTAAACAAGGAGTTAGGAGAGCTAGCAATGGCCATGAAATGACCTTGACAAACAGGATTAAGGAAAATCCCAAATTGCTTTATACATTTAAGGGGTGAAACGGTGGTTTACTCGATGACAAAGGAGGAAATTTATGCATGAAGCTGGAAGATGTGTGTGAGATCTTTAACAAATGCTTTGCAGCAGTATTTGTCAGGAGATAGACATGGTGATTGGGAGTCGAGAGGGGTTTGTTGATATTCTAGGGCATGTAGATATTCAAAATGAGGTGCTGGGTGTTTCATAAAGCATTAAGTTAGTCACTTCCCTACTACCTGATGGATCCTGGGGGACAAAGAGAGAGGAAATTGCTGGGGCCTTGAATGACATCTTTGGGACCTCTCCTGTGACTAAAGAGGATACAATGTTGTTTCCTTGTTTAACAAGGGCAACGAGAATAATCTGGAATATTACAGGCGTGACCCTTGTAGGAACGTTACTGGGGAAGAATCTTGGGAATAGGATGTACTTACATTTGGACATATATGTACTTATTAGCGATAGGCAGCAAGGCTTTGTGTGGGGGAGGTTGAATGTCACAAACTTAATTGAGTTTTTTGAGGAGGTGACAAAGATAGTTGATTGAGGGCAGGGCAGTCGATGTTGTCTGCATCTTTAGTCAGGGTATTGCCAAGGTCCCTAATTGCAAGCTGATGCACAAGGTCAAACCGTATGGGATTCTCAGTGAGCTGCTTAGACAGATACAGAACTGGGTTGGCCATAGAAAACAGAATAATGATGAAAAGGTGGCTTTCTAACAGGAAATCTGTGACCAGTGGAGTTCTGCAGGGATCGTATGTTTTATAATGTATATAAATGATTTAAAGGAAAATGTAGGTCGTCTGATTAGTAAGTTTGTGAATGACTCAAAGATTAGAAGAGCTGCAGATAGTGGGGAGGATTTCCTTAGGATGCAGTAGAATATAGAGACTATATTCTAGAGATTTGGGCAGAGACGTGGCAGTTGGAATTTGACCTGGGCAAATGCGAGGGGATACATCTTGCAAGGTCTAATGCAGGACAGAAGTATATCGTAAATGGCAAAATTCTTAAAAGCATCACACTGCAGAGCTTCGCAGTGAGAAGATCACACTGCAGAGCTTCGCATCACACTAGGAGCAGGATGGTCCTTTAACCTGCCCATCCCAGGTCATCAGGATTTCTTGGGGCGTTGGAAAGATTGGAGCTGAAAATGTGTTGCTCCAAGGAGCAGGATAATCGACGTTTCGGGCATGAGCCCTTCTTCAGGAATCCTGAAGAAGGGCTCATGCCCGAAACGTCGATTCTCCTGCTCCTTGGATGCTGCCTGACCTGCGCTTTTCCAGCAACACATTTTCACCTCTGATCTCCAGCATCTGCAATCCTCACTTTCTCCGCGTTGGAAAGATTGTAGAGCTCCAAGAAACATTTAAAAATTGACTTAGCTGTATTTTAGCTGTCCAGAAATGCCTAAAAAGGGAGGAGGAGCAGCTGAGGCCAGGCCTGCAGCTTAGTCTGCAGCAGCCTTGGAGCCGATTACTCTCCAGGACCTGGTGAACCAGTTCTCAAAATCTCGCGAGATGTTGGGGAAACAGATTGAAGAGAAGTTGGCTCCAGTCTCTCTCATGCTGCAGAAGCATGAGCAGCAGCTGAGAGACCTGGAGAAGAGGTCGGATGAGGTGGAGCACAGGGTCACAGTGGTGGAAGCTGATGCCAGTCATTCAAGGAAGAGATCCAAGCCCTGAAGACTCAGGTTTGTAATTTGTGTGACCAAGTGGATGATCTTGAAAACAGGGGCAGGAAAAAAAACGTTCGGATCATCGGTCTGCCTGAGGGTAAGGAAGGTGAGCGGCCTGCGGAATTTGCTGAAGCTTGGCTTCCAAAATTCCTTGACTTAGAGACTGGCATGAGAGGATTGAAGATAGAGAGGGCTCACCGGATCGCAGCACGGAGGTCGGGTCTGGGTCAATGCCCTTGTCCTTTCCTGGTGCGGTTCCATCATTACCAGGATAAGGAGAGAGTCACGGAGGCTTCCAGACTCCAGGGGAAGGATCCAAAGGCCCTAATTTACAATGGGTCTAAGATCATGTTTTTTCAGGACTTTTCAGCGGCGGTGATCCAGAAACGAAAATCGTATGATGGTGTCAAAAGAAGACTGAAGGAGCTTGGGATTCAGTTCTCCCTGAGATATCCGGCAGTGCTTCGGATCACTTTAGATGGATCCATGCATCTCTTTGCACATCGGAGAAGGCAAGAGACTTTGTGGACAAACTAACCTAATTTAAACAATTGTAGTATGTATAAATATTGTTGCTTGGGTATGCATTTATCATTCTGTAAAAAGAAAATGGAGGAAATCCGTTTGGAGCTTTGTTTCTCCCCTTTTTTTTCCTCTATTCATAATAATTTGATTCAAACTGTCTGCTGGTGGATAAGATGTACATTTTAAATTTCTAAGCTAGGACATGCCAAGGTATGGGTGGGGTATTTATTCCCCTTTTTATAAAATGTTTTTTTTATTCATATTGATATTCTATGGGGTGTTCATTATTTTTAGCTTGTGCTTGCGATGCAGCTCTAGCTGGTTGAGTAATAATTTGATTCAAACTGTCTGCTGGTGGATAAGATGTACATTTTAAATTTCTAAGCTAGGACATGCCAAGGTATGGGTGGGGTATTTATTCCCCTTTTTTATAAAAGAATGTTTTTTGTATTCATATTGATATTCTATGGGGTGTTCATTATTTTTAGCTTGTGCTTGCGATGCAGCTCTCGCTGGTTAGATGCCTATTTATAGGCAGTTCGCTACGGGTAGTTGCCCCCTCCAGGCAGGGAGTGAGTTCCCCTACTCGGTGCTATTGGCGCTCTATATGTTGGTTTGTTTTCTGGTTTTTGTTTTTTATTTTTAGTAATTTTGTATGTTTGTTAAATGTAGTGGTTTTAGTTTTTATATTTGGTGGACCATGCAACACTAAGGCTCAGCAATTTGTGGTTCGGGTTCCTCCTCTCTGGAATTTAAATGTAATTGCAGAAGATTATGGCTAGTGATTTGATTAAATGGTGTACCTGGAATATCAAGGGAAGTCACTCACCAATTAAGAGGAGGAAGGTACTCTTGAGTCTTAGAAAGGAGAAGGTGGATATTGCTTTGTTACAGGAGACACATTTGGATGACAAGGAGGATCTGAAATTACAGCAGAATGACTTTGACCGAGTTTATTTTTCATCATTTAATACCAGAAGTAGGGGAATGGCTATATTGGTTAGGAAAACTCTCATTTAAATTGTTGGAATGTGTTAAAGACACATACATGAGGTTTGTAATTCTTAAAGCCTTGATAAATGGGGAAGAATATGGCATTTTAAATGTTTATTGTCCCCCAGCGCATCCTCTTAAATTCTTGGTAGATGCTTTTTCTAAACTGATAAGTCTCAAGTCTCGGCACATCATTA
>NC_057712.1:77740-94067 GCF_004010195.1 Chiloscyllium plagiosum | reverse complement strand
CAGTGTACCTCATGGTTAAGATTAAGGATGTTACAGTGGATTCAAGGTACTGGCGAATGGACCCATTTATTCTCATGGACAGTAAGTTTGTGGAGTATTTCTCTAGGGAATTTTGGGCATTCCTAGACTTCAACATAGGCTCGGTTGATCGCTCATCTGTTCTCTGGGAAACTGCCAACGCTGATGCAAGAGGCATAGTTATTTCATATTCCACCAGTAGGAAGCGGCAGAAGGGTGAGCAGCAACGTCTCCTTGAAGTACAGTTGCAGGCAGCCGAGAAGGCCTATTTTAAGAGACCCTTGTTGGTCAAACTACAGGGGATTACAGCACTGCGGTCTACACTAAATTCTGTGCTCACGCAGACGGCAAAGGAGGAGCTAGCTTTTGCAAAGCAAAGTCTATACGAGCATGGTGACAAGCCAGGCAAATACTTAGCATACCTTGCCAGAAAGAGAAGTGCCCTACAAACCATTACAGCGATTAGGGAAGGGTCTGGGAACCTAACATGTGATTCTAAAAAGATTAATGTGGCATTCCAGAGATTCTACTCGGTTATATCAGTCTGAGAATTGTGAGGAGGGGCAGGCCAAAATGGAATCCTTTTTTAGAGATCTGAAGCTCCTGGGTGTGACTCCCGAACAACAGTCCTTTCTCAATGCCCCATTATCAGAGCAAGAAGGGCAGGAAGCTGTGAGGCAGCTTTAGAGTGGAAAGGCGCCCAATCCTGATGGACTTCCCAGGGAATTCTATAAGGAATTTATAAGTATACTGTGAGGCCCGATGCTGACTATGTTTAATGATTCATACAGTCATGATTGTCTCCCACCATCTGAGAGAGGCCAATATTTCACTTATCCTTAAAAAAGGGAAGGATCCAGAAGACTGTGCTTCATATGGGCCCATCTCGCTCCTAAATGTGGACTTTAAGATCCTCTCTAAGGCTCTTGCGTTAAGGCTGGAGACTGTGTTACCGTCTATTATTCAAGAGAATCAGACAGGCTTCATAAAGGATCGCAGATCCTCCAATAAAGTTAGGAGGCTGCTTAACGTAATTCAAGCACGCCAACAGCAGTCAGTACAGGGATCAGTGATTTCGTTAGATGCAGAGAAGGCATTTGACCGAGTTGAGTGGCCGTACATTTTCTATACTCTAGACTGGTTTGGTCTGGCCGAAGTTTTAATAAGATGGGTAAAGGTTCTCTACAATGTACCTCTCGAGGCGGTCATTACCAGCGGGGTACGATCAAGAAATTTTAATATTTCTCGGGGCAGCCGGCAGGGCTGTCCCCTTTCACCATTACTTTTTACATTGATGATTGAACCGTTGGCAGAGGCCATTCGTGGGGATCTCAATATATCAGCTCCAGAGTCTGATCAAAATTACATAAGATCTCGCTGTATGCAAACGATGTTCTAATTTTCTTGACAAATCCAGCAGTCTCAGTGCCTTGCCTGATACAATGCATTGACGCGTTTGGCGCTTTTTCAGGGTATACGATTAATTTTGCTAAATCAGAGGCTATGCCTATGGGTGATCTTATGAAAGAGTTGGCTCTTGAGAGTGACTATAGATTTCCATTTAGGTGGTCACGGGGGTTTTGTGTATTTGGGCATATTCATTACTCCAGTTCTGGATAGGCTGTTCAAAGCCAATTTTACTCAATTATTTGACAAAATTAGACAAGATCTCCAAAGGTGGGAGGCACTTCCAGTCTCATGGTTGGGTCGGATATCGCTTATTAAGATGAATATTCTCCCTCGTTTGCTATACCCGAAACGGATGCTCCCCCTGATTTTCAATAAACAAATACTCAGGAGACTGAAAAGTTGGTTCAGCTCCTTTATCTGGCACTGTAAACGGCCCCTCATTAAATTAGCCAAAATGCAGTTGTCTCACAGATTGGGGGGACTAGACCTTCTGGACATTAAAATTACCAATTAAGCTCGCTTTTGACCTACTTGAGTGATTGGATTTGTGGGGATCCTCTTTCAGTATGGCTAGATATCGAAGCCTCCCAGGCAAGGTGCCCCCTTACCAGTTTGCTGTTTTTGGACAAGGTGAGGATAGTTGGGGAATATTGCCATAACCCAATAGTCATCAATACTGTTAAAGCCTGGAGGGCAATTCGGCAGAGGGAAGGTAATATTGGCAAAACATCTTTGTTTACACCTTTAGTAGGTATGCTGGGTTTTCAATCAGGTATGATAGATTCCAGATTTAAACGTTGGGCAGCTTGGGGTATATCTTGCATGTGATTTATTTGAGGGAGATGTAATGATGTCCTTCGATCAATTAGTACGGAAGTACGAGTTACCTAATAGAGACCTCTTTCGTTTTTTTTCCAAGTTAGGGATTTTATTCAAAAAAAGACCACACTTTTTTGACTGATCCCTACAAATCTGACATAGAATGAGGGGTGCTAAGGGCTAAGAGTACACTCTGTCAGTACTTTATATCACCAGTTGGGGGGTGCCACCTCAGATGAGTCTGATCGACTCTGCAAGATGTGGGAAAGAGAGCTGGATGTTGAAGTTTCTTCAGAGGCATGGGAGGATATTTGGGAGAATGCAAGGAAGATATCAATTTACAATAGGACCCATGCTTTACAGTTGAAGATTCTCCACTGGGTCCACTTTGCCCCGACTATTTGTCAGAGTTTAAACCAGGGGTATCTTCAACATGTTCCAAGTGCAAGGTCTGTACAGGTACTCTTACCCATTGTCTTTGGTCTTGTGACAGGCTTCAAACATATTGGAGTGTTGTGGTGGGTGCAATGGAGAGGATTTTGTGTAGGGGTGGAGAAGGACCCTATTTCTCTTCTTTTGGGCCTACCCATTGTATTTCCTGCAGACTCTCATAAGAAACAACTTTTCAATATTCTTGCGTTCTGTGCAAGGAAGAATATCTTGCTAGGTTGGATATCAGAAAACCCCCCAGGCCTCTTGGGTTGGCGGAAGATTGTTATGGAACACATTCCCCCAGATTTTCTCACAAATATGGTACACCACAAAACTGAGAATTTTTACATGACGTGGCAACCTTAATTGAAATACCTGGGCACAGATTTATCTGCCACACGAACAAGGGCTTTTAGAGAGCCGTAACAATTGTGTTTCATGAGTCCAATATCCAGGGAGGAGGAACTGTGAATGTCTGAGTGTTTTGTTTGGCTGGGCTAAGTTATTACTACTTATTTGTTTGTTGTTAGGTATTTATTTAGTTAAATAGCTAGTTTAGGGTTTTGTTTTAAATCTTGTACTTCTCTCTATATATATATATATGTTTATACATTCGTATAGGAGGGTGGGTTGGGGATTTTTTATTATTTGGGTTTAGTTGCCGTAACAATTGTGTTTCATGAGTCCAATATCCAGGGAGGAGGAACTGTGAATGTCTGAGTGTTTTGTTTGGCTGGGCTAAGTTATTACTACTTATTTGTTTGTTGTTAGGTATTTATTTATTTAGTTAAATAGCTAGTTTAGGGTTTTGTTTTAAATCTTGTACTTCTCTATATATATGTTTATACATTCGTATAGGAGGGTGGGTTGGGGATTTTTTTATTATTTGGGTTTAGTTTTGTACTATTTTTGTACTGTTTTGAATTGCCTTGTTTTGTAATGGGTGGCACAGTGGCTCAGTGGTTAGCACTGCTGCCTCACAGCGCCAGAGACCCGGGTTCAATTCCTGCCTCAGGCGACTGACTGTGTGGAGTTTGCACGTTCTCCCTGTGTCGGCGTGGGTTTCCTCCGGGTGCTCCGGTTTCCTCCCACAGTCCAAAGATGTGCAGGTCAGGTGAATTGGCCATGCTAAATTGCCCGTAGTGTTGGGTAAGGGGTAAATGTAGGGGTATGGGTGGGCTGCGCTTCAGTGGGTCGGTGTGGACTTGTTGGGCCGGTAGGGCCTGTTTCCACACTGTAATGTAATCTAAAATGTATTTGTTGTAATATTTAAAAATCTATTTTATCTTAATAAAAATATATTATAAAAAAATCAGTATATAGAGGGAGCTAGGCATATAGGTCCACAGTTCCCTGAAAGCAGCAACACAAGCAGATAAGGTGGTAAAGAAGGTACATCTGGTATGTTTGCCTTCATGGACCACATATGAAAATCAGCACGTCAGGTTGCAGCTATATGCAACTTTCATTAGGCCACTTTTGGAATATTACATTCAGTTTTGTTTGCCACATTGCCAGAATGACATGGAGACTTTAGAGAGGGAAAGAAACCATATACCAGAATGGTGCCTGGTTTGGAGGGTATTAGCTACGAGGAGATGTTGGACAAACTATGTTCACTTGAACATCAGAAGGTGAGGGGCAACCTCCATAGAGGTTTAAAACATTGAAAGGCATGGATCGGTGGAGTCTTTTTCTCAGAGTAGAAACTTCAATTAGTGATGAAAGGTTTGAAGGAAATAATGTGGGGCACGCTTTTTACACCGAAGGTGATAAGTGCTTGGAGTGCATTGCCAGAGGAGGTGGGTAGAAGCAGATAAAAAGCAATTTTTAAGAGGCATTTTGACAGATATATGAATCAGTAAAAAATAGATGTAGAAAGTGCCATGGCAAAATGTTTTTAGTTTAGAAAGACATCATGTGTCAGCACAGGATTGCTGGGCCAAGCACACTGCTCCTGTACTGTACTGTTCTTTGTTCATGGTTCTTAAAAGGAACCAAGTTAGCCAGACTTTGTTATAATGACAAAAGGAATGAGTTTATTCATTACTGAATGCAAAAAAGAAATAGTAACATGTGAGTAAGATGTGAGTCTGAACTCAGTTTTCTTTTTTAAAAAAAACTGATCCGGCTCAGTTTGCTAATTGTTGATGAAGGGCAGGTATGAAAAGGTGGCATTATTAGACGGCACCAGTAACGTTGACACTTGGAGAGTCAATTTAGAGATTCTTGATTTGTAGTTTGTTTTAAATTCCTTTTGTCTTTATGCCTTTTGAAATAGATAGTATCAGGGTGTGGTGTTGGGAGCAGGAGTGGAGCAGGGTTGTGTGTGTGTATGTCTTCTTTGTTTTAGCAGCAGTGCAACAAGGTTTAAATGGCTGCCTCAGAGCAGTGGCCCTCGCAGTACTCCAGTCTACAGACTAGGATGATTGGCCAAATAACATCTGGACAAATGTTATGGCCAGATTTTAATTTTTAAAATAATGTTAGAGCTGTTGCTGATTTTCTTGCATTATTTTTATTTCTCATATCTATTTTGATTTGGAACTGTGAGCTAAATATTTCTTTTGGTTGAATCTGGCTGTTGATGCTACAATGCGCAGATTTGAAAGCTCTCAGCCTAAGCTGCCATGAGAGGCTCTTAGAAGCTCAGAGAATGGGAAAGTAAATTATACGTATTTAAAAATCACATGGCACCAGGTTATAGTCCAACAGTTTTATTTGGAAGCACTAGCTTTCAGAGCGGTGCTCCTTCATCAGGTGGTTGTGGAGAATAAGATTGTAAAACTTTATAGCAAAAGTTTTCACTATAAGATAACTGAAATTATGTATTGAAAAAAAGACCTGGATTGTTTCAGTCGGCCACCTTTTAGAATGACCGTATTGGTTTCAGTTCGTTCTTATGTAAATCAAAAAACTTTCTTTTAAAAGTTACATTCTCAAGTGAACTTTAACAATTGGTGTCATGTCAGCCCAGATAATATATTTAAGGTGCGAGTTGCCCTGTGTGAGACTGTCTATGCCACAATGGTCTGATTGATTCTAATCGAAAAAACTGATTAACAGAATCTTAATGGATTCATGCCTTTTTCCTCGGATGGTGAAGGCCAACAAGGGGACATAGCTTTAAATTGAGGGGTGATTTAGGACCGATATCAGTGGTAGTTTCTTTACTCAGAGTAGAAGGGGCGTGGAATGGCCTGCCTGCAACAGTAGTAGATTTGCCAATGTTAGGGGCATTTAAACAGGCATTTGACGTACACATGGATAATAATGGAACAGGTTAAATGGGCATCAGATTAATTTCACAGGTTGGCACAACGAGGGCCATGGGGCCTGTCCTGTGCTGTAATGTTCTGTTTAAATCTGGTGAGCAACCAATAAGATCCATTTTGAGGGTCTTAATTTTTTCTGTGTTGTAAATACAAAGGTAGAAAATCTGATTCGCCTGTCTGTTTCTGTGTCATAATAAAGTTTCTGAAAGACAAAACAGGTATGTCTGCAAGAAGTGGCCCTTGCCGAAGGGAGGGAATCGGATATATATTCAGCCCCCCCTTGTTAACTCCTCTTGTTAAATCTGTCCTGTTGGAGAGTTTCCCTGACTCTGTAGAGGTACAACATTTCCTTGGGCTTCTCGGTCAGTGAATTTATAACCACGATGTTCTTTCAAAAAAAAATTGAATTAAAAGTAAAAATGTCTGTATAATCTTCAAGGCTCTTATTCTTCTTTGTAACATGCTGAAGTTGATTTATTTTATAACCTGATACAAATACTACTTTATTTTGGTTTTCTTTATTTGCTCACTGCTGTTATTTATTTTAATAGGCCTCACTTGGAGCAGGGTTTTCCGATAAAACTCCATCCCACACTGTTACCATGGCTTGTATTTCCTCCAATCAAGCAATGACCACAGGTAAGTGCAAAGGATTTGATATATCAAATGCAGTATTAGAAGGGTGACTTTACTAATGGCAATCAAAAGTTAAGCTAATTTGAAAGCTAGTCAATTAATATCATAACTTGAGTCTTACCGAAAACAATGCACGTTTTGTTGAAGCTTTTCATTTTTGACCCACCAGGACAATTTAGAAGATTGCCAATTAGTGGAAAGCTTACATTTATTATATATGAGAATTGCTCATCTTTGTCTTTTTACAGCAACACAAATTAGAAAGTAGTTTGCATGTCCCTTTAGCAGGAATTTCATTTTGTCAGTTATTTGGTTTTCTCCACAAGTATCAAGTATTTTAAGCATGTATGAATTACAGCAGGGCCAGCTTTTGAGATTTTATTTCTGGATTAAAACCTCTACTTTTTTTTAACATTCGCCATTAAAGTTTATATTATTGTATTTGTTTTGCAGCTGTTGGCTTAATTGCCTCTGGTCAGTGTGAAACCGTGATAGCTGGTGGTGTGGAGTTCATGTCAGATGTTCCCATTCGTCACAGCAGGAAAATGAGAAAGACTTTGCTTTCGCTGAATAGAGCTAAGACAATAGGACAGAGATTGTCTCTGCTTGGAAAAATCCGCCCAGACTATTTTGCACCAGAGGTATTTATATAATCCAACCTTAGCGTAAAATGGGCAAGGGAACAGTTGTCAGTTTCAAAATGACACCATTTTGAAATAAATGAGCTCCCAAGCTTGTTTCGGTTCATAACAAGCCATATGTTTAATTGTATCGGATAAACTGCGCTCAAAAATTATATTTATCTCCTGTAGAAACAGCTGAAGCAGTTTTTCAGAAGTATTAGCAGCCTAGATTGGTTTTTATGTGCCATTTATCAAGGTGTAGTTGCTGATTGGCCAGGTTTTAGGTAGAAATTTGCCAAAATTCCTTAAGTGTTGATCTGACAAAATGTCAGTGATTACTCCTGAGTGATGCCTGTCATCTTTTCATGCAGATAAAGCAAATCGTCGAAAGCAAATGGTGCAAATACTGTTCATTACATGGAAGGAATGTCACTTTGTAAAATTTAAAATATTGTTGAATGAACTAAAAGATGAGAAATCCCTTCCACTAGCTGGCCTACATCCTAGATTTATTAAAGAAATGACTGCAGGAATTGTGAATGTGTTGGTTTCATTGAGCCAGAGCTCTAGATTGTAAAATTCTGGTTTTCTTTAGATTATAGGATAGCAAATGTGATCATCCTTTTCAAGTAAGGAGGGAGAGAAGCAACAGAAGCTTAAACGCCAGTTAGCTTAATGGTAGAAATATAATTAAGAAGAATGTGTTAAAGGGTACTTGGGGAATCACAGTATCGTTTGCCAAACTCAGCACTTTGCGGAAAGAAAATTATGGATTCATGAAGTTCACCAACAGAAAAGAGGTGAAATAAATGCTATTTTCAAAATGACAGAATGTAACTAATGAATTGCCATAAGATTTTGCCCCTTTTACTCTTTTATTAGCGAAACAAAGCTAAGTTTAAAATCTTTGAGGTGAATGTGAAGAAACTGCACAGGCATTTGGACTAATTAAATGTTTGGCAGCAAGTTGGCAAATTTAATACAGTGTGGGAAGTGTGAAATTATCCACTTTAAGAAAATGGAATGATAGGATTGAGTTTTGAAAGGTGACAGACCAAGAGGCATGGTGATTCACAGGGATTTGGGAATCCTTGTACATGAAGTTAAAAATCACACATCATCAGATGATAGTCCAACAGGCTTATTTAGAACTGCTAGCTTTCAGAGCACCGCTCCTTCATCAGGTAGCTGTGGAGCAGGATCATAAGAAACAGAATTCATAGCAAAAGATTAAAGTGCCTGGATTGCTGTTCAGTCTTTCATCTTTTTGAATGGGTTGCAGACTTCAGTTCATAAACATGTAAATCCCAGAATCTTTTTCAAGTCACAATCCTGAGATAATTTCAAGTTTTATGTAAAAAAAAAAGTGACATCTCAACTCAGACAATGCATTAGAAGTGTGATGTTAGTCTGTCTGTGTCCCAGTCTTGAGTCAGATTGGTTCTATTTCCAAAGTACAAATTTATAAAATATTACATGGATTGACAGGTTGCAAATTTGGTCCCCATGGCTGTTCCGTGTGTCTGGATGAAAACTCCGAGCACCATCCTGCAACTCATCTGCTTCATCCTCAACCACAACGTTTTCACCTTTGACAACCAGTTCTTCATCCAGACATACGAAACAGCCGTAGGGACCAAATATGCACCCCAATATGCCAACATTTTCATGCGCAAGTTTGAACAAGATTTCTTGGCTACACAGGACTTCCAACCAGCACTATACACCAGATATATTGACGACATTTTCTTTCTCTGGATCCATGGTGAGGAGTCACTAAAACAACTACAAAGTGATATCAGCAAGTTTCATCCCACCATCAGACTTAGCATGGAATACTCTTTAGTATCTGTCTCATTGTTGGACACACACATCTCCATCAAGGATGAGCACCTCAGTACCTTACTATCGCAGATCCAAAGATAACCTCATGATGCTGCACTTAGCTAGCTTCCATCCTCAATATATTAAAAATGCCAGCCCCTACAGACAAGCCCTATGCATACACAGCATCTGCTCAGATGAAGGATGCGACAGACACCTGAACGTGCTTAAGGTCTCCCTGATAAGAACAGGACACAATGTTCAACTCCATGATTGCCATTTCCCTCGTGCCACAGCAAGAAACTGTAACAACCACCTCAGGGGACAGACACGGGATGCAACCAATAGGGTACCGTTCGTTATCCAAGTATTTCCTGGGAGCAGAGAAACTATGCCATGTTTTTTGCAGCCTGCAACACATCCTCAATGAGGATGAGCACCTTTTTAAACAACCGCCAAACCTTAAAAAGACCTTTGTTCGCAGCAAACTGCCCAGCCTTCAGGACAACATTTGTTCCGAGGATATACCGTCAAGAGCGTGAAAAGTTGGCAGAGCTTCCTGACAGTGTTCTTAGTAAGATAACAAGGTAACACATCGTCGAAAGCTAAATTAGCTGGTTGCCTGGAAACTATGTAACAGATTGGAATTAAGCCAATCAGTTTAAATTATACCTGAAAAATACCAAATTCCAATCAAGATTGAATTGAGTATATTGACAATCTTAAAAGCCAAGGACACAATCCGATGCTTTGGGAGTATAAGACCAGGGAAAATGGAACAGTTGAGAGAAGTGCCCAGCTACCAGCATGTAAAAAGACTGTTTGCAAAATAGCTCTCTGAAAAGTACTGTTATCGATCAGTAACTCGTGAAGCAGAATCCCTCAGAAGAAAGAAAGACACAGGAAGATCCAAATAGAAGTACCGAAAGCTGCCTGGTTTTGAGATAAGAAGTGTTGTTTTGTAAATCATGATTGAGTGTTTTATTGGACTAGTATTATAGAAGGGAAGGTAACAGGTAGGAATTGTAAATAGTTAGTTAATTGTTATCTGTTATACTTGAAGAAATAAAGTTGTTAATTTTTACTTTAACTAGTTCTTGGCCTATCGAATTTTCAGATTACTACACAGGATAAATCTTTTCTGTGTTGCTGGTTTTATATTAAGCAGGAGAGTTTACCCTGTGCTGTAACAACATTAACCACAGCAGCATACAACCCTGTCATAGCAACCACTGCACGATGTATCAGAGTGTCAATATGGATACCTCCATCTTATGCGGGGACACCAGCCACCATGTATGCGGCAGGTACACATGTGACTCGGCTAATGCTGCAGACAAGGATACCTCGAGAAATGGCACATTGGCGAGACCAAGCAGACCCTCTGGTAACAGACAAATGCACACTGTACATCAATCACCAAGTAGAGGTGTTTATTTCCCCCACCCAGTTAGGGAACACTTCAGCAGCAAGGGGTATATGGCCTCGGATCTTCAGGTGACCATCCTCCAAAGTGGACTTTGGGATACGCAACAATGCAGCGTGGCTGAAAGAGGCTGATAGTCAAGTTCAATACCCATGAGGATGGCCTCAATTGGGATCTTGGGTTCATGTCACGCTTCAGGTGCCCCCATTACACTATATACTCTCTCACACACTCATAGAAGCCCCCACACTCTCACCCAGGCGCACACCCTCTCTCAGGTTTATACTCCATCACACTCAATCACAACCTCCACGAAGCATGCACACATGCAAACACATACACTCTCATGTGCATTCACACTCATGTAATCACATGCACACATTCACACTCTTATATAGGTCTATGGAGAGAATTTGCATTTGCAGAATTGTATTTGCAGACTTGTTGCATTTTGCTCAAAAAGCTTGCAATGTGCAGGCAGTCAATCCATGCAATATTTTATAAGTTCCACTTTGGAAATAGAACCAGTCTGATTCAAGACTGGGATACAGACAAACCTCCCACCTTTAATGTATTATCTGAGCGGAGATGTCACTTTTTTTTCATAAAACCTTAAGTTATCTCGAGTGACTTGAAAGAGGTTCTGGGATTGACATTAATGTATCAAAACCTGCAAAACATTCTAAAAGACGGAATGCTTAACAGCAATCTAGATTTGTTCAATATATCATTTCAGTTGCATGACACTAATTTTTTGCTATAAATTCTGTCTTATGATCCTGCTCCTTAGCTACTACTGAAGGAGTAGTGCTCCCAAAGCTAGTACTTTCAAATAAACTTGTTGGGCGATTCCAGTAAGGCGTTTGATAAGGTTCTCCACGGTACTGCACGGAAGATGGAGGCATGGGATTGAGGGTGATTTAGCGGTTTGGATCAGAAATTGGGATCAGATATTGGCTAGCTGAAAGAAGACAGAGGGTAGTAGTTGATGGGAAATATTCATCCTGGAGTTCATTTACTAGTGGTGTATCGCAAGGATCTGTTTTGGGGCCACTGCTGTTTGTCATTTTTATAAATGATCTGGATTAGGGCATGGAAGGATGGGTTAGTAAATTTGCAGAGCTGGGCTGAGAGGTAACAAATGGAATTTAATGCAGAAAAGTATGAGATGATTCACTTTGGAAGAAGCAACAGGAATAAAGAGTACTGGGCTAATGGTAAGATTGTTGATAGTTGAGCAGAGAGATCTGTGTCCATGTACATAGATCCCTGAAAGTTGCCACCCAGGTTGATAGGGTTGTTAAGAAGGCATATGATATGTTAGCTTTCATTGGTAGAGAGATTGAGTTT
The DNA here is from genome assembly GCF_004010195.1 of Chiloscyllium plagiosum. NCBI lineage: Eukaryota > Metazoa > Chordata > Chondrichthyes > Orectolobiformes > Hemiscylliidae > Chiloscyllium > Chiloscyllium plagiosum. The sequence continues at coordinate 82,254 of NC_057712.1, read as the reverse complement.
TGGAGTCACGAGGTCATGTTGCAGCTGCACAAAACTCTGGTGTGGCTACACTTTGGGTTTTGCATACAGTTCTGGTCACCCCATTAGAGGAAAGATGTTAAAGCTTTGGATAGGGTTCAGAGGACATTTACTAGGATATTGCCTGGTATGGATGCTGTTGTACGAAAGAATAAAAATGGGCCAGCGTTTTCTTAGTTTGAAGAATATGAGGTGATCTTATTGGAACATATGAACATATGAAATACTGAGAGGATTTGGCAGACGAAATGCTAAGGCACTGTTTCTCCTGGTTTTCAGAGTCCGGAAACCGGGAGCATAGTTTGAGTAGAACTTGGATGAAGTGAAATGTTTTTAACTTGGAGGATTGTGGATGTTTACAGCAATTCTCTACCCCAGAGAATTGTATGTGCTTCGGAGAAAGTGAGGAATGCCGATGCTGGAGATCAGAGTTGAAAAATGGCACTTGAAAAGCACAGCAGGTCAGACAACATCTGAGGAGCAGGAGAATCCATATTTCGAGCATTAGGCCTTCATCAGGAATTGTATGTGCTTAAACACGGAGTATGTTCAAGACTGAGGTTCTAATGGGAAGTTGAAGCTTGTTTTAAAATTCAACCATGGAATCAATGTTGGAAAGAAGGCACACTAGGCTACAGGGAATAGACAGTTTGTTTAATTGTACATGTTGAGTTATTACTTAATTGCCTTGAGTGTAAAATTTATTCCATTATCCTAATCAGTTAGTAGGTTTGATTGCAGCAAAATCTGCATATCTTTTTTGAGAAACACAAAATAGTATTATTATGATCTTTCATTTCTGATGTTTCTCAGACCTGCACAGAGGTTTTACATGTAAAATAAAGTGAGTAGCTCCTTTTTCATGTATAATGGACATACTAGATAAATATGATTCTCATTATTTGGCTGCAAAAACATGCATTGCTAACCAGTGTTTTTAAACCTCGCTTTTAAAAGTGGAATGTTTATCGTAATGGTTCATGATTTCTCAGGTGGCTCAGTTTAAATTTGTGAAAATTCTGGAAGAGGTATAGAAACCTGTTGAATGTGGGATAAGGATGGATTTTTTTTTAATGCTGTTGTAAATGTTAAGAATTACCTGTGGTGGAAAATGAATTTTTCATGGTTCAAATCCTGATTTGATGCTACAGGCATTGACCAAATAGCATATATAAATACTGTACTTTTGACTAAAATATAACTTAAACTTAGTCATGTAATCATTTCTGCAGCTCCCAGCTGTAGCGGAGTTCTCCACGAGTGAATCGATGGGCCACTCTGCAGACAGACTTGCAGCAGCCTTTGGTATATCACGTGCAGAACAAGATGAATTTGCTTTGCGTTCCCATACTTTGGCCAAGAAAGCAGAAAATGAGAAGTTACTGAAGGATGTCATCCCATTCAAAGTGCCAGGTAATTATCTTTGCATATGCTTGCATTTAACTGAAAAGTATGCTCTGTTAAATGTTATTAGTTGGAAGCACATGCCTTTAGTTGTCTTCTATGTCTGTGATTTTAAAGAATATTGTTTATTTTGGGGACAATATCTTCACGACAGTTGCAAGGACCATCACTGATGCTTTGGACATCTAGGACTGGGCAATTTTTAAAAATCTCATTTTTGACATTATCTTGTCTCACTTATAGATTAGAACCAAGGGAGAATCTTAATAAAATCAGTTTTGTGAGAAGGTAAATCTTTAGTTAAAAAGGTACACAAGTAGAACAACACACCGAATAAAAGACTAATTAAATGAACACAATTTCCAAGAGTCCCAAAGAACTTTAAAATCAGTGCAGCAATTTTTAAGTGAAATCATTGTACAGTTGAAAATTGTAGACACCAGCTACAAACAACAGAGCAGTGAAATTATGAACAGATAGATAGTATACACTTTTTTTGGTGTTTCATTGTAGAATTAATGTTGACTTTTGTTTTATTATTCATTCATGGGATGTGGGTGTTGCTGGCCAAGCCAGCATTCATTTCTGTAGATTGTCCAGATGGAAAATAAGAGTAAACCATATTTGTATGTGTCTGAAATAATGTTAGCCAGACCAGTTAAGTGTAGCAGATTTCCTTCACTAAAGCACTGTGATGAACCATGTACATTTTTAACAGTTGATGGTTACATGATGAGTATTAAGTTAGGTTTTCATACCACATTGTTACTGAATTCAAATTTCATCATCTGCAGTGGTGGAATTTGAACCTTTGTCCCCTGAGCATTACTTTTAATCTTGAATACTAGTCCAGTGAGCCATAAAACATTTGCTCCATAAATGCTTTCAGATCTGTTGAGTTTCTCTTGCACTTTCTGCTATTGTTTTAGGTACAGAAATGTACAGAAACATTCCTGAAGAAGGGCTTATGCCCAAAACGTCGATTCTCCTGTTCCTTTAATGCTGCCTGACCTGTTGCGCTTTTCCAGCAACACATTAAGCACAGAAATATACTTTGTAAAACTTGATTTAAAAAAAAATACAATTTGACCTATGGCATCTATTTTTTCCAAGCTGACATTTCACATACACCATCTATCATTTATTCCCCACTATAAAATTAATTTACATCAGAGCAGAGAATGAAGCCCTGTCTAATAAATTATTACACTTTTTTCATATTGTATTACAAACTTGTTTATGCATGATCTATTACAGGTTGAAACAGCTTATTCAAAACTGTTATCAAATGCAAACTCATGCCATCCTTATACTTAATCCATTTTATCGGTAAGAGTTTCAGTTTAACCATAAATAAACATCACAGACTTTTACACCATTTTACTTTTTCTGATTGATGAGCTTCAGAATAGCAACCTTTCATCTTTGCCCCTTTTAAGGAAGGTATTTTGCTTTGTCTGTTCCAGCCTACTGAAACGTTTGGTTTTATTACTTTTCTTTTAAAAATAATTTTCAGTAAATCCTAGACTATCCTCCTGAAACTTGAATATTTATTTAAAGGGAGAGAATTGCTTGTGCCTCAATGGGTTAACTCAGTTAACTTTCCCACTTATCAGGCCTTTTCATTTTTTTTAAAACCTTGCATAACTGATCCCCATGTGAAATGGTATTGTGTTAATTAAAATGATTGGTCACTGCATTATAGGAAGTATGTGGAAGCTTTGGAAAGGGATCAGAGGAGATTTACTAGGATGTTGCTTCATAAGGAGGGAAAGTCTTACGAGGAAAGGGTGAGGGACTTGAGGCTGTTTTCATTAGAAGAAGGTTGAGAGGTGACTTAATTGAGACATACAAGATAATCAGGGGTTCGATCGGGCGGACAGAGAGACCCTTTTTCCTAGGGTGGTGATGGATAGCACGAGGGAGCATAGCTTCAAATGGAGGGGTGATAGATATAGGAGAGATGTCAGAGGTAGTTTCTTTACTCCGAGTAGCAGGGGCGTGGAACACACTGCCTGCAACAGTTGTAGACTTGCCAACTTTACAAGCATTTCAATGGTCATTGGATAGACATATGGACGAGAATGGAATAGCATAGGTTAGATGGGCTTCAGATTAGTTTCACAGGGCAGTGTAACATGGCGGGCCAAAAGGCCTGTACTGTGCTGTAATGTTCAAAATTCTGTACTTTCAGGCAAGTTTCTGGAATCTATTCATCTTGGATGCTTTTTCGTACTTATCAAAAGTTTCAGTAGTTAATAGGGAGTGATGAGGCCAGTGCTAAAGTCAGTTTGCATGTTGGTTTTTTTAGAGTAGCAATAGAGTAGTTTTGAGTTTTAAATGTTGCATTCAGACTTTAGGTTAATGCTGTTTGCACCATCTGAAGCTAGGACATCTGCTACTAGATGCTGTATTGTAGTTGGAACCTGAGGTGTGTTGCTAGCCATACATTTTATTATTGGAAATGTCCTGGACAAAGTTGGTGGAAGGAGCTCCTTCATATTAAATGCAGACTTTTTTAGTAGACTTCTCGAGCACCAAATATCTGATTATATAATTAGCCATATTCTATAGTCCTAGTCCATTTAAGTGCTCATTTGTCTTAACTGAAGTGAAACCAGTCCAGTCCCTCAATTTTAGCATATTGATGGAGAGGGATAAGTGTCCACTACAGGGCAAGAGTTATAGCTGGGGGCAGGGAAATTATGATGCGGTGAGGCATGACTTAGAATGTGTGGCTTGGAAAAGTAAGCTTCAAGGCAAGGGCGTAATTGATATGTGGAGCTTGTTCAAGGAGCAACTATTGAGTGTCCTTGATAAGTATGTACCCGTCAGGCAGGGAGGAAAGGGTCGTGTGAGGGAGCCGTGGTTTAATAAGGAATTGGAATCCCTGGTTAAAGGGAAGAGGGCGGCCTATGTAAAGATGAAGCGTGAAGGTTCAATTGGGGCGATTGAGAGTTATAAGGTAACCAGGAAGGACCTGAAGAGAGAGCTAAAAGCAGCAAGGAGGGGACACGAAAGGTCCTTAGTAGATAGGATTAGGGAAAACCCTAAGGCTTTCTATAGGTATGTCAGGAACAAAAGAATGACTA
>NC_057712.1:59258-76582 GCF_004010195.1 Chiloscyllium plagiosum | reverse complement strand
GTAGGTTCTTTACTCAGCGAGTCGTGAGTTCATGGAATGCCCTGCCAGTAGCAGTGGTGGACTCTCCCTCTTTATGGGCATTTACGCGGGCATTGGATAGGCATATGGAGGATAGTGGGCTAGTGTAGGTAGGTGGGCTTGGATCAGCGCAACATCGAGGGCCGAGGGGCCTGTACTGCGCTGTATTCTTCTATATTCTATGTTCTATGACACTTGTGCAATTCTCTTTTTTTCTCAAGTCACCAGACCTCCTGAAAACTGATGAATGGTGTCTCACCACATACACAGCCCATCTCTCTGCTTTTCTGTAAATTTCATACTGTCTCATTATCTGAGCTGATGGTAATAACCATGTAATCAAGTGATTTTTCTTTGACCTTGTTCTTGTTTCTTTGGGTTGATAGCTTTGACTTCCAGATTACCTAAAGTGAAGACAGACAAGGGTGCGTTGTAGTTAGGCTGGGGATGGGAGTGAGAGGGGAGAATACATGTTGTCTGCTTGATTAGTCTATAGTTGTTAAGTCTGATGAAACTGGAAGTGTTACAACACTAGCACCTACCTGACAATGCTGAAAATTGCCCAGATAAGTCATGTACACAAACAGCAGGACAAATCCAACACTGCCAGTTGCTGCCCCATCAGTCTACTGATCATCAGTAAAGTGATGGAAAGTGTCATTAACAGTGCTTTCAAGCAGTACCTGTTCAGCAATAACCTGCTCAGTGACAACCAATTTGGGTTCTGTCATGGCCACTTAGATCCTGACCTCATTACAACCTTGGGTCAAACATGGGCAAAAAGGCTGAATTCCAGAGGTGAGGTGAGTGACAGCCCTTGACATCAACTGTATCAATGAGTATCAGGAGGAAACTCTCTGGTTGGAGCTATACCTGGTGCATAGGAAGATGGTTGTGGGCTTTGGAGGTCAGTTATCTCAACTCCAGAATATCCCTGCACGAGTTCCTCAGGGTAATGTCCTAGGCCCAATCATCTTCAGCTGCTTCACAATTACATTCCTTCCATCATGGGTTCAGAAGTGATGATATTTGCTGCTGATTGGTGCTGAACGTTGTGCATTCATAACTCGTCAGATATTGAAGCAGTCCATGCTCAAATGCAACAAGATCTAGATAATATCTCGGCTTGGGCTGGCAAGTGGCAAGTAACGTGCACCCTGTAGAGCTTGTCAAAAGGCCTATGGTGTATTAGCGTTCATTAGCAGAGGGATTGAATTCAAGAGTCGTGAAGTAATGTTGCAGCTGTACAGGACCTTGGTTAGGCCACATTTGGAGTACGAGGTGCACTTCTGGTCACCTCACTTTAGGAAAGGTGTGGAAGCTTTGGAGAGGGTGCAGAGAAGATTCACCAGGATGTTGCCTGGAATGGAGAATAGGTCGTACAAGGATAGGTTGAGAGTGCTAGGCCTTTTCTCATTGGAACGGCGAAGGACGAGGGGTGAATTGATAGAGGGTTATAAGGTGATCAGAAGAAGAAATAGAGTAGACAGTCAGAGACTTTTTCCCCGGGTGCAACAGAGTGTTACAAGGGGACATAAATTTAAGGTGCAGGGTAGAAGGTATAGGGGGGATGTCAGGGGTAGGTTCTTTACCCAGAGAGTGGTGGGGGCATGGAATGTGCTGCCTGTGGGAGTGGCAGAGTCAGAATCATTGGCGACCTTTAAGCGGCAATTGGATAGGTACATGGATGGCTGCTTAAGCTAGGACAAATGTCCAGCACAACATCATGGGCCAAAGGGCCTGTTCTGTGCTGTATTGTTCTATGTTCTGTACAAATGTCACTTAATGACCATCTCCAATAAAAGATGATCTAACCACTGCCCCTTGACATTCAATGAAGTTACCATCATTGAATCTCCCACAGTCAACTTCCCGGGGATTACTGTTGACCAGAAACTCGCCGCATTCACCAAAGATCCTCCGACAGCACCTTCCAAACCTACAACCATCAATGTCTGGTAGGACAAGGGCAGTAGGCGCATGGGAATGCCACCACTTACAAGTTCCCCTCCAAGCCACCACTATCCTAAGTTGGAAATATATTACCATTTCTTCACTGTCACCAGATCAAAATCCTGGAATTTCCTTCCAACAGCATTGCGGGTCAACTTACAGAAGGCAGACTGCAGCAGTTCAAGAAGGCAGCTGATCACCACCGCCTCAAGGGCACTGGGTTACTCTGCTGATGGTCCTTCCCAGAATACCGAGTAGGATCTCCTTTTGAGGGATTAAAATGTGTGAAGTAGCCCCTCCTGCTGCAGTAAATTCCTGCTGGCTGTTTTACAAGAATGAATGTGTTGTTCAATTTATTTAGATTTTGTGGCTGTCCTTGTTGCATAGCTGATAGTGTGTGCTGATGATGAGATGCATGTGCAAAGTTTAAAGGTAAAAGATGAGGTGAGGTGTGTGAATGTTAGGTATCTGTTCAGATTAATAGAAATTGTTGGTAAGTTAGTGATAGCGGTGTGATGAATTGAGAAGTGCTTGAGATTAGTGGTGCAGTTGGTGAGATGTCATGTTGTTGAAGGTACACTCATAACTTGGGTGAAATCATTAATTAGCTCCTGCACTGTATTCTGTTCCATGTAGATCTCTTCTAGTATTCTTTTCCACTCTCTCCTAAATGTGTGAATATGACATCTCTCCAACTGTTCTACCCCACCTTTCACTGCAGTATCCAAAAACCTTGGTGCAAGATCTGTTCTGTCCTAAATCATTTCCCGGGCTTACCATGCACATTGTTTGGAATGAAGTAAGCAATGCCAGCCACAATACACCTCATAGAACATAGAACATAGAACATAGAAGAATACAGCGCAGTACAGGCCCTTGGGCCCTCGATGTTGCGCCGATCCAAGCCCACCTAAACTACACTAACCCACTATCCTCCATATACCTATCCAATGCCCTCTTAAATGCCCATAAAGAGGGAGAGTCCACCACTGTTACTGGCAGGGCATTCCATGAACTAACGACTCACTGAGTGAAGAACCTACCCGGGGGAGTTGAAGTGTTGAGCAACGGGGTGGTTGGGTTGGTTGGTCCGGGTGTCCCAGAGGTGTTCTCTGAAACGTTCCACAAGTAGGCGGCCTGTCTCCCCAATATAGAGGAGGCCACGTCGGGTGCAGCGGATGCAGTAAATGTTGTGTGTGGAGGTGCAGGTGAATTTGTGGCGGATATGGAAGGGTCCCTTGGGGCCTTGGATATGAGCTTGCACCTTTTAATGCTAGGTGCTAACAATATTGGTCACCCTGCTGATAGTGCAGCCCTTTTATACACACAAATCACAAAATCATGCAGGCAAAGTTTAATACCTGCAATGGAATGAACAGGTGCAGGTTAATTACATGTCATAATCCACGTTCCCATTTTCTGTGGTTATCCAATATAATAGTTGATTGTGAATATTGAGCAACCAGCCGTCTGTTAAAATCTTAGATGGGAAACTGTCTGGAAATACCAAAAGCATTGGTTTTATCTCCAGTTTTGCACCTTTCCATCAAATTTTATTATCGGACCATTGAAGGCTTAAAAAAAAACTCTACCCTGATAAGTTACACCTTGACCTGGCCGCATCTGTTATTTGTAGGTCCAAGATAAACATGATGCCTGAACAGAATTCTCTGTTGCTCATGTTTTGAACAAAAGCCTATGTGCAGATAATCCTTGAACATTAGGCTTAGAAGCTTTGGTTAAATATTTCCCCATTTTTGTTTGCACTTATCTATAGAGGATATAAGTGAAAGACACTCAATGCATGTCCAATATATTCTTAGCAGTACAGCCTTGCTGACCTCGTGTAATGTTTTCCTCCTTGGCGCTTCTGTCACTTAAATTGTAATTTGTTGTAAATTGGGGCATCATTATGCTCTAGGGTTAGCCCTGCTTAGGAACTGACTTGAAAGTGATCAAACCTACTTCAGAACAGGATTCCTGCAACCATTATTTGCTTATTTTTAATTTGTTCTTACAGTAAGCTTTATCTGTTTTCTGTCATCCACTGTTCATTTTGGAGATGATCCCACAAGATCTGACTTATTTTAGAGCACAGTAATTCGAGCAATTAAAGACTTGATGACAGTTTGACCTGAATATAGCATTTTTAGTTGGTCTTTCTACACCCAGTGACCTGACTCGGCTGATTGCATAAAACAAAAGCACCTGTTACAATCTTAACACAAGGAGGCATTTGTATCTCAAAGCAAATAAAAGTAACTGTAATTTTCACTGAAAAAATGTTTGCTTTCTGGAGGAAAAGGTGTATTTATGTGGCTAAGCTGAATTGGATTTGTATGACTTATTATACATGTTGTTTTAAATCAGGTCGTCACACAGTCACTAAAGACAATGGAATTAGACCATCATCAATTGAAAACATGGCTAGATTGAAGCCAGCATTTATCAAACCACATGGAACAATTACTGCTGCCAATGCATCATTTCTGGTAAAAGCTTAGAACAATATTGTGAATTACTGATGAATATTATGACAATGATTTAAGAGAATAAATTGATTTTGAAGCAGCTTGTTGCAATAGTCTGTGCTCCTTATCAGGGGCACATATTTGTGTTGGTTGTTACAATTGATTTTGAGAACTACCTGAATATTTTCTGATGAAAATTCAAGATTATAATGTTTATTTGGAATCTTGGGTTCTAAAAAGGATAGAGCCACGTCCAACTTTTAAGTTGTTTTATATTTCAAAACATTGCTTATGTTAAGAAGGATATAGTTTTAGTTTTCGCTTTGACTCCTGAGAGTATCTGGAAATGTATTTATATCCAATTAAATAAGGCTTTTTTTAAAAAAGAACAATAACCCATATGATAAATAGTTTAGTACAGGAAAAGTGGAAGAGAGGGGATAAATGTGCTTTTGCCTCACAAAAAGTTGTCTTACACCACACAGAAGACTGACACAACCAAAAGGTTCTTTTAGAATTTGAGAGCGAGAACTCCCTAAGCAGAAGGCTGTGGAAAAGGAATTTTAGAAATCCATATAAAGAAATAAGTGAACTGTATTAGCCTAATGTTTGAAGAGCTCGTGAAAAGTCATTAACTAATGAAGATAGCATTGACTGAATGCAGAAGCTTGCTGGGGAAAAGCAAGTACTGCCAGGCCAATGTGACCCTTCACTGAGGCTTGTGTTCCTGTAAGGTTATTGAATGTAAAAGGGTTGAATCTTTATTTATTGATCTCTGAGGTAAAACTATTTCAAATATTTTATTGTGTAGAACAGTTTATTTCCTTTTGTGTGTAATAAATTTTGATGCCCTCTTGTGAAAAATATATTGGCAGCCTCTTTTGAATATGTTCAATGACTGACCACCATAGTGACGAAAGTTTGGATCTATCAAGCCAGGATTCATTCAGGAATCTGGCTTGTCCAGTTTTACCACTGGTTGGGTTCATTATATTATGTGAGGGGGTGCACAATTGTCACTACAAGTCCATCATAACTTTATGGTGTTTATCTACAGTATTCAATATATGATTTATTGAACCTTGAACTTAAATTCATGACTCTGGGTTGAGATGGAGAGTCTAAATGATACTTTTGTGGGGAAGCGTTCTAAGCATTGACTCCTATGAATAACTAGGCAGTTCTGAAGACATGTCACTGGACCCAAAACGTTAACTCTGCTTTGTCTCCACAGATTATGCCAGACCTGCTGGGATTTTCCAGCATTTTCTGATTTTGTTTCTCAATGCCAAGCTTCCCTATTCGCAATTGTAGTTTGAAACCAAATTTGTTGCTTTTACCAAATTACTGAGAAGTTAGAAATACAGATGAGTTGTTAGGAATTTTAGATACAGATTACAAATATGGCTGCTGAGATTGACCCCAGGGCAATTCCAAGTATGGGAAAAAAAAATAATTGTGGCCATATTCCCACTTCACAAAATATAGCTTTTGCTTATTTTTGGAAATGTATATATTCCCAAGGTTCAGGTATGTCCTTGAGCATAACCTTTCCATGGTCTGAATTTCAGACAGATGGTGCATCAGCAGTGTTGATGATGTCTGAAGAAAAAGCACTAGCTATGGGTTACAAACCACTTGCATATCTGAGGTAAGGAAGCTACTTGTTTCTCGTTGGTCTTAAGGGGAGGAATAAAGGGGGCAAGTATAAATGTGCTGTAGTGTGGCCTATATATTTTTAATAATATTTGGTTATTTTCAGGGATTTTGTATATGTTTCTCAGGATCCTAAAGACCAGTTGCTCCTAGGGTAAGTTTTTAAATCAATACTTTCCACCTAATTAAGTTTGTGTGTCATTTTCCAGATGTTTTCTTTCTGTAACTAACAATTCTTTTAATCCTAGGCCAACGTATGCCACTCCTAAAGTTTTGGAAAAAGCTGGATTAACTCTTGAGGATATTGATGTCTTTGAGTTCCATGAAGCTTTCGCAGTGAGTTTACATGTTAAGATCAAAAGAAACAGGAAGTCCATGTGAGGAGATGCCTTCTAGATAAAGTTATCCAGAATGAAAAGATTGTAATCAAATATATTTTGCTTTCTGGTGGATCCACAATGTGTTTTATCCATTGTGGATGTTTCAAAAAACAATCAAAAGGAATTGCCTTTGTGTGAATATGGTGTGATGAATTGGTAAATATATCTGTTCTCTAATTCTAAAAGGCTGATTTCATCACTATCTATGTGTATTCAGAGTAACTTTTTTTAAAAAATAGATTATCCATAAATGAAGCTGAATTTTGTTTCACCGCTGTCTAAGTCTGTGATAACATTTCAACTGGTATCACTTGCAAGGCCTAGTTATGACACCTATCCTCATTTCCCTGGAGGTGTTGGTAATCTGGCTTCCTGAACCATTGCAATCTGTGATTCAGGCTCTCTCTTGGTATTGTTAGGCAGAAAAGTCAACAATTTTGATTAAGCAATGATGAAGGAACAACAATGTATTTCCAAGCCAGAATGTAATGTGACTTGGAGAGAAGTTTGCAGATGGTGATGCTCTATGTATCTGCAACCCTTGTCTTGCTTAACATTTATGGTTTTAGATTGGGGATTTGCTGTTAAAGAAGCTTTGGCAAGTTGCTGCAATGCATTTTATAAGTAGCACTGCTGTTGTGATGTGTGAAAATGGTGGAAGGGGTGTCAGTCAGTTTTATCTGAATGGTGCCAAGACTCTGAAGTAGTGTTGGTACTGCATTCATGCCAGTAAGTGGGGATTCTTTGAACATATCCATGACTTGGTCCTTGTTGATGTCAGGCTTTGTGAAATCAATACTTGACCTTTGATCTGCACACACAGCCACAGTCAGAAGTCACACGACACCAGATTATAGTCCAGCTGGTTTATTTGAAATTACAAGCTTTTGGAGTGCTGTTCCTTCATCAAGTGAATTCAGCTTTGAATTTCAAACAAAGTGGCTGGACTTAACCTGATGACTTTTAACTTTGTCCACCCCAATCAACAACAGCACTTCCACATCATGCTAAAGCAACTATTTATGTTGCTTCCAAGGTGTTGGTGGGGATTCAATAATGTTGAATATGAAGGAGAGATAATTAGGCTTTCTCTTCTTACTGATGGTTGTTCTGTAGCACTGTGTGGCACTAATTTTGCTTGCTGGTTCAGTCTAAATCTAGAAGCTATGCATTTCAGTTGCATGCAAATAAGGACTGCTTCATTACCTCAGAGATTGTTCAATTCCATTTACAATGTAAACTTTTCAGCACATGTACCTAGTTCTGATCTTGTCATGGAGGTAGAGTCATTGATAAAGCAGCCTTCATAGTAGGAGCAGTAACCTTCTTGCCTCCTGAATGCAGCTCTTTTTAAAGAAACATGTTTGGTCTGGTGTCACTTTGTCCTCATGGAACCTGAGGTCAACATTGGTCCATAGAAGATTGGTGAGTAGGGTTTATTGATAACACCACTGATGATACAATTCATTGGTTTGGGAATCAGTTAGCTCAGTTAGCTGTGATGCCAATTCCCATCACCAGTTTGAGATTACAATGAGGGACTCTCCCTTCTCAACCTTTTTCCTCGCTTGAGGTCTGGTGGCCCTCAGATTAAATTATCACCAGGTGCTACTGTCTGATGAGAAAGCAGCCCCTATGGTCTGGTAAGACTATGGCAACACAACAAATTCATTGGTTTACTAACAGTTGGGAGTCAAGTAAATGGGTGGACGAGATTTATCCTGTGTTTTGTGGGCAGGATATACCAGGCATTTTTTACATTGTTAGATTCCTATGTCATTGCTGTTTTGGGACAGCTTGACAAGGGACATAGTAAATTCTTTCACACTGTCACATGTTGTAAGTAGGCCTTTACTAATTGAAATATTCTCAATTAATAGTAGGATGTATCTTGTTTGGTTTTGCTGTTGAGTGATAATTATATGAAACAGTTGATTTACATTTTTTTCTAAAACCAAACCTCTTTGAGAAGACTTTGTAAGGATTGGCTTACGTTTTATCCGAAATTACTTAGGATCTCTGTCAAACTATTGTATTATTACTGTGAGTTTTAGTGTTGCATCAGAAGTGGTGTCCATATCGATGAATCTTTATATTCTTTTGCTTAGAATAGCATTAACTTAAATTTACTTTTTTTTTGAACAGGCACAGATCCTCTCTAATATGAAAGCTATGGATTCTGACTGGTTTGCAAAGACCTATATGGGTAGAAAATCAAGGGTATGTTTCAATTGAACTTGCCGTTTTAGAGTCGTACCACTTAGAAACAGGCCCTTCGGTTCATTATGTCCAAGCCAACCAACTATACTAATCCCATTTATCTACACTTGGTCGATAGCCCACCATGGCGTTTTCAGTGCTCATCCAGATGCTTTTTAAATGTTGCAAGAGTACCTGCTTCCGCCATCATCTCAGGCAGCATGTTTCCTATTTCTACCACCCTCCTAATGAAAAGACATTTCCCCAGATCCACTCTAAACCACTCAGTTCTCAGTTTAAACTTGTGTCCTCTGCTCTTAGATATATCTGCTTACAGAAAAGCTTATTATAATTTACTCTATCTATGCCTTTTGTTATCATGTATATCTCAATTCAATTCCCCCCCCCCCCCCCCATCCCCCAGCTGTTCGCCTCCTCTGCTCCAGGGAAAACAAACCTAACCTATCTTTTCTCGTAACTGAGACTTTCCATCCTGAGCAACATCCTATTGACTTTCCTCTGCAACCTCTCCAGTGCGGTCACGTCCATCTGATGGCGTAGTGACCAGAACTGCACACGGTATTTCACCAAACCAATGTTTTATGGAGTTGTAATAGTCTTCCTTGCTCATATATTCGATGTCCTGGCTAATGAAGGCAATCATTATGTATGCTGCTTTCACCACCATGTCTACCTACGCTGACATCGTTGGGGAATTTATTGACTTGTACACCAAGGTCCCTTTGTTCCTCATTACTCCCTAAATACCTACTTATTCATTTTATAGATCCTTCCCTTAGTAGACCTCCCATACTTCACCTCTCATTTCAGAAGTAAATTCCCTCTGCCATTGCTCTGCCCTCTTTAATAGCTAATCAGTATCAGACTGTAGCAGGAGACCATCGTCCTCAGCAATGACACCAGTTTTGATGTCATCGTGCACTACATGCCCATGCCTAGTCTTCCTGGTGGTCACCCAACACTTTCCTACTTGTGCAGCTATTACTTCTGTTGTGACCAGCTCCTGAAATATACTGTCCACAACATCCTGAGGACCACAGATGCTCCATCATGAGCCTGTCCACAGCTCCAATGGACCAAAAAAATAAGAACAGGAGAAGGCCATTTCGCCCCTTGAGCTTGCTGTGTCATTCAGTAGGATCATGATTGATCCAAAATGCTGCCTGACCTGCTGCGCTTTTCTAGCAACACATTTTCAGCTCTGATCTCCAGCATCTGCAGTCCTCACCTTTCTCCTCCAAAATGTGTCTCATCCACTTCCTTGCCCTTTTCCCCTGTAACCCTTGATTCCCTGACTGAGCAAGAATCTATCTATCACAGTCTGAAAAATGCACAAGGGTTTAGTCCACAGCTCTTTGTGGCAACGAGTTCCAGAGACACTCAACCTGCTAAGGGAAGAAATTCCTCCTTATCTTAGTCTCAAATTGGCACCTCTTTTTCCTGACACAGTACCCTCTCATTCGGCTCTTCCGTGAGAGGAAGCATCCTCTCAGCATTTACCCTGGCTAATGAAGGCAATCATTATGTATGCTGCTTTCACCACCATGTCTAGTGGTGGGCTTGTTAGTGGGTGAACATTTTGGTGATGGTGACCACAATTCTGTGACTTTCACCTTGGTTATGGAGAGAGATAGGTACGCACAACAAGGTAGATTTTATAATTGGGGGAAGGGAAATTACGATGCTGTAAGGCAGGATTTGAGGAGCATACGTTGGTACCCTGTCAAGCCCCTTAAGAATTGGCACGGTGGTTCAGTGGTTAGCATTGCTGCCTCACAGATCCATGGACCCGGGTTCAATTACACTCTCAGGCGTGTGTTTTCTCCAGGTGCTCCGGTTTCCTCCAACAGTCTGAAGATGTGCAAGTTAGGTGGATTGGCCATGCTAAATTGCCCATATTGTGCAGGAATGTGCAAGCTGAGTAGATTAGCCATGTGAAATGCAGGTTACAGGGATAGGGTAGGGGGGGGCGGTGTGTCTGGGTGGGATGCTCTTCACAGGGTCACTGTAAACTTGATGGGCCAAATAGTCTGCTTCCCCACTGTAGAGATTCTATGAATCCTACATGTTTCTGTCCCAACTCTATTCCTTGATCTTTAGTCCTGTGCTTTTTTCGGTTGCAGATCTCCATTCCTGCCCCACTCCAGCTCTGTCCCCAGATCTCCAATTTCACACCCACAAGTGTACAGCCCAGCAGCACTGGTCCTGGTATTCCCTTTGGCCAAGGTGCACCATTGTGGTGGGATTCAGGTGAGAGGCTGCAGCCATCACTGAGGGCAGTAAATCAAACCTGTTGCCCAAACATACTTCACTAGTCTGATTTTGAAAAAAATGATTGAGTAAACTCCTGAGCAGGAGCGGAGCAAATCTTCCACCCTCTGCATCCCTTTGCCAGTCAAACCAAGTTCTCGATGCTGAGAAGGAGCCAAGCCCAAGGAGAGTCTCCAGCTCAGGAAATTTCACAACTACGGGGAGCCAGAGGAGTGCCCCATGCCCCTCTTCCCTGCTGTCTGTTTTGCTTCCCAACTGCTGCTCTACATTTCACCCAGTCAGCCAAGCCAAGGCAAATAGCCTTCAGTCAGTTCCCTGGTTGGCTGTAAGGCTTTTGGTGTTGGCAGGCTTCCAAATGGAAAGTGGTGCTGACTCTGAAGCAGAAGCAAAGATGCCAGGCACTGTTCAAACTTGCCCCCTCCTCTGGGCACCTACTCCACCTGAACACACAGTGAACACAAGCTGAAAGTGTCACTACCACATTTTGCAAGGGCCCAAGTTCTCCTTCCATTGTAATCCTTACCAACTATTGAACTCAGAACAAATTACTCACCCTATTCAGCATATCTGATCTCTTCCTCTGCCTAATGACACCGCTGCTCTGCCACATGACCTTTATGGTTTCTGTTTAGAAAGATGTTTTCTTTATTTTTATTGCAGGTTGGGATTACTTCGGATATCATCTCTCTTTCTTAACAATGTGAAGCTTATGTAGTTAGACGAATATAATCTAGTCTGGGATGTACATTCAGATCTTCAAATTGGAAAGTAACCGTGAGAATTACAGAGAATAAATTCTGAATATTCTTATTTTGCCTTTTCTTCCTTTCTGGCTGGCTCTAAATTTTTTTAGAAGTCGTTGCTGAACTGTCTTCAGTGCGATAATAACTTTTCTTAAATAAGGGACCAAAACTGCTCTCACTGCTCCTGTCATGATCCCACCAGTAGCTTGTTTAGTTGTAGTCAGTCTTCTCTGCTCATATACTCCTTGAAATAAGAGACAACATTCCATTTGCCCCCCTGAATACCTGCTGCACTTGTGTGCCATCTTTGTCTGTCTTGCACATGTCCCTTTGAAGCACAATGTCTTCATGGTTAGCACCGCTGCCTCACAGTGCCAGGGATCTGTGTTCAATTCCAGCCTCAGGCAACTGTGTAGAGTTTGCACACATCACCCGTGCCTGCATGGATTTCCTCTGGGTGCTCCGATTACCTCCCATAGTCCAAAGATATGCAGGTTCAATATGGAGTTCAAACCAGACAAATTTGAGATGATGCATTTAGGCAAATCTAATTCTAGAGCGAATTATATAATGAACAAAAGAGCCTTGGGAATAGTTGATGGGCAGTGAGATCTGGAAGTGCAGGTCCATTTGTACCCTGAAGGTTGCTGCACAGGTGGATAAAGTGATCAAGAAGGATTATGGTATGCTTGCCTTCATTGGACATGGTATTGATTATATGAGCTGGCAAGTCATGTTAAAATTGTACAAGACATTAGTTCGGCTGCATTTAGAATACTGTGTACAGTTCTGGTCGCCACATTACCAAAAGGATATGGACGCTTTGGAGAGGGTGCAGAGAAGGTTTACGAGGATGTTGCCTGGTATGGAAGGTGCTAGCTATGAAGAGAGGTTGGGTAGGTTAGGTTTATTTTCATTAGAGAAAAGGAAATTGAGGAGGGGATCTGATTGAGGTCTATAAAATCATGAAGGGTATAGACAGGCTAAATAGAGATAAGCTTTTTCCCAGGGTGAAGAATTCCATAACGCGAGGTCAAACTTTCAAGGTGAGAGGTGAAAAGTTTAAGGGGGATACACACGGCAGGTACTTCACACAGAGGTTGGTGGGTGTCTGGAACGCGTTGCCAGCAGAGGTGGTAGAGGCAGGCACAGTAGATTCATTTAAGATGCGTCTTGACAGATGCATGAATTGGTGGGGAGCAGAGGGATACAGATGCTTAGGAATTGGGCGACCGGTTTAGACAATAGATTTGGATCGAGTCAAGCTTGGAGGGCCGAAGAGCCTGTTCCTGGGCTGTAAATTTTCTTTGGTCTTTGTTCAGGTTAGGTAGATTGGCCATGGGAAATGCAGGGGTAGGGTGGAGAGGCAGGTCAGAGCGGGATGCTCTTTAGAGGGTAGGTGTGGACTTGATGGGGCTGAATGGGCTGTTTCCGCATTGTAGGGATTCTATGATTCTTTGTGTTGCGGCTTTCTGCAGTTTATTTCCACTTAATTAATACTGTGTTCGTTTGTTCTCCCTTCCATAATAAACAACTTCACATTTTCTAACCTATTGCCCACTTATTTAACCTATCAATATCTCTTGGTAAACTGTTTGCATACCTCTCACAACCTTCCTTTCCACCTATTTTTGTGTTGTCTGTAAATTGGATACAGTACATTCCTCTCTTCCTCCAAGGCATTAATATATTTTGTACACAGTTTTGGTCCTAGCACTGAGCCCTACTTTTCACAGGTCGCCAATCTGAAAAAGAACCCCCTTCTGAAATTATATACTTCACAGATTTTTGAACTGAAGTTCTGATGATGTACGCATGGCAGACAAAACTGCATATGGCATATTGTCATGTAATGTGTCGGGAATAGGAAAGACAAGGGTGTGGGGACAAAATCAGGAAAATGATACTGTTTGCTATTGGGGAAGCAATGCCTTCCTCTTCAAAGAGGGGGATGTTCTGGCTAGCTACTTTTTAAAAATTTTTTGCCAAACTGGGTTTGGATGACTAGTAGACAGTGAAATCAGAAGGGTTAATTCGTTAAGATATCTTTGAAATCTTTTGCATAATGAAAATTACAATGAGGTATTTAATATTTTGTTTTACATATAGCTTCCAATTTATTATGCATTGTAAGATTTTCTATAATTTTGCTAGGTTGGTGTTCCTAAAATGGAAAAGTTTAACTGCTGGGGTGGTTCGCTGTCTCTGGGACATCCTTTTGGTGCCACTGGTTGCCGCCTTGTGACAACAGCTGCTCACAGACTGATTAAGGAAGGTGGACAGTATGCACTTGTTGCAGCTTGTGCTGCTGGAGGACAGGTTTGGCTTTTATTTTTTATTTTGTATGTTTCAACTTTACAATAGTTAATAAATCTTTCACACAATGTCTTCATGGTTAGCACAATTGTCTCTCAGTGCCAGGGATCTGTGTTCAATTCCAGTCTCAGGCAACTTTCTTGAGCGGTCCATGTTACAACACGAAAGCTGACTGTGAAAGCTATTTTTACAATGGCACCCTAAAACATTTGCTGTCCAGCAAACTTTATGATTCATGATGCTATAAATTTGGCTCATTCATTTTTTAGAGCAGTCTTTGGAGTCATCTGAAATATTAAATTCTGATTTGCTGAAAATTACATTAGAATTTTGTAGTTTACTATTAGTCCTCAGGTATTCTTTACAAATACCACTGTGTCATTTATTGATACAAGGACAGTCTAATATAGGAAACATTTTATTAACTGACACCTGAAATGTAACATTCCTGATGAAGGGCTTATGCCCGAAGCGCGATTCTCCTGTTCCTCAGATGCTGCCTGACTTGCTGTGCTTTTCCAACTCCACACGTTTCGACTCTGACTGTCCAGCATTTGCAGTCCTACTTTCTCCTCGTCACTGGAAACCTTACAGCGAAGCCTCTTCCAAGGAACCCCACCTTGAAGAACTTCTCCTCTCTCCCCAAGGATCTAAGTGAGTCTCTCTCCTACTGCACCCCCCCAGGTTACCTCCTCTGCCCTGAAGCTCTTCAACCACATCCCGAAGCAGACCCACTACTACAGCCATGTCTCCTTGCTCAGCACTTGCCTATGCAACCGACTCATCCACCCCATGTCCTTGATAAAGGGCTTATGCCCAAAACGTCGCCTATCCTGCACCTCGGATGCTGTCTGATCTGCATTTCCAGTGCCACACTTTGAAGTTGATCCAGAGGTCCATATAATCAATGTAAAAAAAACATTAAATAATAGAAGTATAACAGGGGGTGTACACATCACTGTTATACCTTATTAAATAATTCATGCTGTAAATAATGAAACTTTGCCTTAATTAAAACTTACTAGCAGAGAGTCTTCTCCCTCTCATCCTCAACTGACTAATTGGGGATTGCAGAGATCGTGATGATGATACAGTAAAGTTCCAGTACTTCGGGTATATAATTTTTGCTGCTTTATTGAGAGTGCTGGTTCATAAGGTTTTGGTTAAAATGAAGTTTGCTGTACAAGAAAAGTCAGAGGTGTGTTCCATCAAAACCTTTGACTTCTTTTCTCCAAGTTTTGTGTTTACACCATCCTTGTATTCAAATAATAACATATCTATGAGCCAATAAATTTTGTTTCAACCCACAAACAATGTGGGTTCACACTGCAGAGCACAGCATTCGGTATCACACCTAATTTGCAACAGTTTATTTTTCATGGTAGCTGTTCAACTTAGCCCACAACCTAAGGTGTTTCATTTTCTGAAATCATTAATTGATTTTTCCATGTAGAACACTTTACTTCATCCTTCATATAGAGACTAATCTGTTGCCTTTTCCCTGCTGAATAATCTGGCATCCAGATGCATAGCAAATCAGGGCTATGATGAGTTATGTTTAGGAAAAAAAAATTGTTTAGATCATATAATTTTGCATTCACATGCTTAATTATTTTCAAGGAAAACTCCGTCAACTGTTGATATATCTTGCATGTTCTCTTCTCAGGGCCATGGAATGATCATAGAAACCTATCCTCAAAAATGAAAAGCGTTTTGGCTTTCTGAATTAAATCAATGCCATTCCAATGCAGTGGAGCATTAAATGAAGACGACCCAAAATAGTCTGCTGGACTGAGCAGATACATTTTTTAAATACCACCTACATTTGTCAATTAAAATTCAAACCATTGGATCTGTCAATAAAATGAGTTCTGGAGGTCTTTAAATTCTTTTTTTCCACGTCTTAGAATTTTAATACTGCCTGAAATCCTAGAATGTGTACCTATTGTTAATTTATAAAAAGAGTAAGTCAGATATGCTGATATATAAAGTGTGTTAACAGCTTTTTTTCTTTAATAAGCAGTGAATATATTAAATGTATGGACTTCCAATAATCTTTATAGACACATTAGTTTACAATACAAGCATCTTTAATTTTATCCAAACACAAGAGGAATTAGAATTACATTTCTTTGTGTGGCACTCAGAACAGTTAAAACAATGGTCAAAGTTTTCTTTTATAAAATAACTTTCTATGCATAAAGGGCATAGATTTAAAGTGATGTGCAAATAAAGCAAGGATGATGTAAGAAAATGTTTTACCCATCAAGCAGATAGGGCATTCAAGTGGGTGTTGGATATCTATTTGGTTGGCAATGGTGTGCACAGATATGGGGAAAAAGGCAGAAGATTGGTACTAGATACTAGAACTGCTGCAGAGGCACTGGGCTAAGTTGCTTTAGTCAGTGCTGCAATAATTCAATGATTTTGTAATAACAGTATAAGATTCATCTACTCCTAATTCTAGCACTTGTGAAAGATCTGTTTCATTACTGCTTTGAATTAGTGACATTTTTGTGCTGTTAAATTGACAGCACTGTATTGTGACTGCCTAAAACTAATTGAATCTGTGACCTTAAAGCCAATGCATTGAGGACTCTATTTAATCCAAAGTATAGTTTGAACTTTGGTCTTTATTCAGGAATAGTGTATATCTATACAAATGCACCTGTATCTGTATTAACTCCTCAGAACAAAATCATTGAAATACTCCAGCTCATTTTGCAAGGATCTGTGCACTTCAATAAGTCCTGATAATTTTAAAATCATGGGTAAGAATGCGCTCTCACTATTACTATGTTCCTTTTTAAAAATTTGGAGTATGAATGACAATGTTAAATCTTTGGAACATTCTTTAGAATCAATGGGTAAGAGTTTGGATAGTATGTTTAGTTGGAGAAAGTGAGGTCTGCAGATGCTGGAGATCAAAGTTGAAACTTTATTGCTGGAACAGCACAGCAGGTCAGGCAGCATCCAGGGAACAGGAGATTCGACGTTTCGGGCACAGGCCCTTCTTCAGGAATGAGCAGAGAGTGTTCAGCAGGAGAAGATAAAAGGTAGGGAGGAGGGACTTGGAGGAGGGGCGTTGGAAATGTGATAGGCCTGGGGTGTGCAGTGAGAGAGGGACTCACTGAAATCTTTGTAGAGAGAGGCAGAGAGCTTCTTCAAGGAAGGCATCCTTGTAAGAGGATTCGCAGTAGGTTGAAATCTTCGAGGAGAAAGTGAGATCTGCAGATGCTGGAGATCAAAGTTGAAACTTTATTGCTGGAACAGCACAGCAGGTCAGGCAGCATCCA
>NC_057712.1:47062-58501 GCF_004010195.1 Chiloscyllium plagiosum | reverse complement strand
TCCTCCATGTCCCTCCTCCCTACCTTTTATCTTCTCCTGCTGAACACTCTCTGCTCATTCCTGAAGAAGGGCCTGTGCCTGAAACGTCGAATCTCCTGTTCCCTGGATGCTGCCTGACCTGCTGTGCTGTTCCAGCAATAAAGTTTCAACTAGTATGTTTAGTTAGCAAGCTAATCTTCCACCTGTTGTAAAAGATTCATAATTATTTTATAACAACAACTATTTAATTATCCATTTCACCCAAAAACTGCTGATGCTACAAATCAGAAACAAAAACATAAGTTGCTGGAAAAGCTCAGTAGACATGGTAGCATCTATGAAGAAAAATCAAAGTTAATGCTTCAAGTCTAGTTCTGAGGAAGGATCACCAGAGCTGAAACATTAACTCTGATTTCTCTTCGCAAAAGCTGCCCACTCTGTTTAATTATTAATTTAGTGCCTTTAGTGTAGTAAAGGTCCCAAAGCACTTCACAGGAATAATCTCAAACAAATAATCAAGGAATAATCCCGCCTCAGGCGACTCTGTGTGCAGTTTGCACGTTCTCCTCGTGTCTGCGTGCGTTTCCACCAGGTGCTCCGGTTTCCTCCCACAATCCAAAAATGTGCAGGTTAGGTGAATTGGCCATGCTAAATTGCCCGTAGTGTTAGGTGAAGGGGTAAATGTAGGGGAATGGGTCTGGATGGGTACTCTGCGGCAGGTAGGTGTGGACTTGTTGGGCCGAAAGGCCTGTTTCCATACTGTAAGTAATCTAATCTAATCAATTTCATACCAACTATCCATCATGTGTTGGGATTGATGACCAAAAGCTCAAAGAAGTATGTCTCAACAGTGTCTTAAAGAAGTGGAGATAAAGGAGTTTGGGCAAGAATTCCAGAGTCTAAGGGTCATATTTGCTGAAGACGTCCCCACACTATAGTCATCGAGTCATACAGCACTGAAACAGACTCTCTGGTCCAACTCGTCTGCATTGACAAGATATCCAAATCTGACTACATCACATTTGCCACCAATTACCATAATCCCTCCTAAATCCTTCTGTTTCATACATCCATCCAGATGCCTTTTAAATGTTATTGTGTTTGCCTCCATCACTTCCTCTGGTAGCTCATTCCACATGTGCCCATCCTCCGCATGAAAATGTTACCCCTCTGGTCCTTTTTAATATTTCACTTCTCACCTCAAATAATATCACTGCGCATACACAGGATCTGCTTATACAAGGAGAAACACAACGGTGACTAAAGATTTTGAAGGGCACTCTCCTATGAATGGGATATGATGCTCAATTCATCAATTGCCAGTTCTGACTTGCCACAGTGACAAACCACAACAACCTCCTCAGAAGACAGACCCAGGACAACCTATAGTGTACTTGCCCGGAATGAAGAAACTACACCGTGTACTTCGCAGCCTTCAACGTGTCATCGATGACAACAGATATCTTGCCAAGATCTTCCATATGCCCTCACATCTCACCTTCAAACAACCGCCAAATATTAAACAATCGTTTGCACCAAACTACCCAGCCTTCAGGACAACAGAGACCACAACACTACACAGCCCTGCCATGGCAATCTCTGCAGTACATGTCAGATCATTGACATGGATGCTACCATCATGTGGGAATATCATGCACAATGTACACGGTAGATACTCTTGTGACTCAGTCAAATGTTGTTTATCTCCTACACTTAGGCAAGGACGCCCTGAGATATGGTATATTGGTGAGATTATGCAGATGCTATGATAACAGATGAATGGACACCTCGCAACAATGGCCGGACAGGAATAGTCCCTCCCAGCCGGGGAACACTTCAGCAGTCAGGGACACTCACCCTCTGACCTTTGGGTAACATCCTCCAAGGCAGCCTTTGAGAGACACAATAACTCAGAATCACTGAGCGGAAATTGATTGATACAGTGAAGACAGCCTCAACCATGATGTGTCATGCTGCATGTAACCACACCATACTGTTCTGTATTTATAAGATCTTCATATTGTCTTGTTTTGACACCATCAGCTTGATAACCTGTAATGATCTCTCTACCTTAATTAGTTTGTACAGTTGTCACTTATTAATGTGCCTCGGCAGGCAACTCTTATACCTATCATGTTATTCCAGTCATTCAGTTTGTCTCCAGCTACACCTTACTTCTAATTTTCTTTATAATTATCCCTCTGCCTCAATTAATTGGAATGTAGGTCATCCCTTCACCTACAACTCAGTTGTTGACCCTTTACTCACCGTTTGGCACTCTTGATCACCCGTAGAGACTTTTTATTTGGCCTGTCGACACTTCACTCAAACCATTTGTATGATCTTTTGATCTCTCTCTGCCTATAAATTCTATAACTATACTTTTCTTTACTTCACCTGACGAAAGGACACTGCTCTAAAAGCTTGTGATTTCAAATACACCTTGTGGACTATAACCTGGTGTCATGTGACTTCTTCCCTACCATAGGAAGTAATTGATGCCAAAGTATTGAATCTGTTCACGACGTGGCTAGATATAGCACTTAGAGTGAACGGGATCAAGATTATGGGGAGAAAGCAGGACTAGGCTATTGAGTTGAACGATCAGACATGATCATGATGAATGATGGGGCAGGCTCGAAGGACCAAATGGCTTTTGTCTGCTCCTATGTTCTATGTTTCTATTTAACACTGTTTCTTCCACATCCATGTAATGTTTGCCATTTTATGTTCTCTACGAAGAGTGCCACTAATTGCTTTTAGTGTAAATAGGCACAAAACCGACATGACTGTCTCTCTACTCGATACTTTTGCCATTGTTAATATTTATATTGGTAATTAAATTATAAATCTATCCATAGTTTGTGAAATAAGCAGCATAAGTCAGTAGCACTTTAAAGGAACATAGTATTTTACAGTTTTTTCCCTGTGAAGTCCATATTGAAAAATTAACTTTGAAATTAAGCAAAATTAATGTAAAAGCGGCTTAGACTATTGTATATATTGATGTATGCTTTTATTTGAGATTGTAGAAGAACAGATGAGTAATTATCATTCCAATTTATTCAAATTAATGCCAATGTACTGCTTTCATTTTCATTAGTAAATGGGTGAAGACTACATATTACAAAAATGAACTCTCTCAACGTTACTACCATAGAAATTTTTATTTTCAGTATTGCACCTCTTGGTCAGAATTCATTCAAAGTATTATTAATACCATTGTTGGAATTTTTTTAAAATAATAGAATACCAGTTAACATCGGCACCTACACATCATGGAATATGTTAAGCAGGGCTACCAACCGATAGCAAACAGAATTGAGCTAACATTAATAAAATTTGAAAATATAAAAATTGTCTTGCTTACTGCACAAAAAGAATTGTTTTTTAAAAAGTTACTTTCCTTACTCACGTAATATTAATCTACAATAGTTTCTGAATTTGAAGTCTTTAACCTTTTGCAATATATGTCACCAGAGAAGCTCAAATTACGTTTTATACTTATTAGCACCTTGAGTTTCTAAACTCTTACAAAATAAAAGTTTGATTGAAGTTTGCGTATTTTGGACACAATATTGGGAACTCTTTCCATACTTTACAGGCTTCTTGTTGTGACTGGAAGCAGGGCCTGGTGGAGCTCATTGACTATGAGATACTTGATTGGGATTGTTAACCTGGAGTAATCCGGGAGCCCTGGCTGACCGATGTAAACAAGAGACTCAGAGAGTCTCTTCATTGCTGGGGACTGGCTCTGAGCTGGCTGGTCAGAGCCTATGCACTGTGCCCATGCACTTCTCGTTATTTAAGGTAAATATATTTCATGGACAAATAAAAGAATAGTATGCCAAAAAAAATTATGACTGGAATTTGAGAAGCAAAAATTGCATCACTCATGTACGAGTCAGAAAATAAAAGGCTATTTGAAAAGAAAAACAAACTTGTGCAACAGTACTTTAAGTTGTAGAATGACACTTGTTCAATTTAAAATATACTCACAGGGGAGAAGAGTATATCAATAACAAACACAGAGATGACAGGAAAAAATTCAGCAGCTCAGGCAGCACCTGTGGAGAGAGAAGCAGTATTTGTGTTTTGAGTCCAGTCTGACTTCTTCTGAAGCACAAAAGTGACTCTATGTCAAATGGCCTTCCTCCATGCTGGAACTGAATCTGACACTGTGAACAGGGCTGTTCTTCTAAGTGAAGGGAAGACTGGGTGGTGTTTAGGGCTTTCAGGTTATGCTGAGGGAGTTCAATCAGGGATAACCAGAAAGATGTACAATTATAGTTGCTCTGCTATAGGAAGTTGGTGTTAAAAGTACAGCACAGAACAGGCCCTTCGGCCCATGATGCTGTGCCGAGGATTAATCCTAATATAAAATACAATAACTTAACCTACGCATGATTTGGAGATGCCGGTGTTGGACTGGAGTGGACAAAGTTAAAAATCATACAACTCCAGGTTATAGTTCAACAGGTTTAATTCGAAACACTAGCTTTCAGAGTGCCGCTTTTTCATCACAACCACCTGATGAAGGAGTGGCGCTCTGAAAGCTAGTGTTTCCAATTAAACCTGTTGGACTGTAACCTGGTTTGTGATTTTTAACTTTAACCTACACATGCCTCAATTCACTGCTGGCCATGTGCATGTCCAGCAGTTGCTTAAATGTCCCTAATGACTCGCTGGTAACGCATTCCATGCATTCACAACTCTGTGTAAAGAACCTTCCTCTGACATCCCCCTCTATACCTTTCTCCTAATATCTTAAAACTATGACCCCTCATACCAGTCAATTCTGCCCTGGGGAAAAGTCTCTGGCTATTGACTATCCATGCCTCTCATTATCATGTATACCTCGATCAGGTCACCTCTCTTCCTCCTTCTCTCCAGAGAGAAACGTCCAAGCTTAGTCAACCTCTCTTCATAAGACAAGCCTTCCAGTCCAGGCAGCATCCTGGTAAACTTTCTTTGCACCCTCTTCAAAGCTTCTGTATCTTTCCTATAGTAGGGCAATCAGAACTGGACACAATATTCCAAGTGTGGTCTCACGAGGGACTTGTAGAGCTGTAGCAAAACCTTGCGGCTCTTTAACTTGATCCACCCCGTTAATGAAAGCCAAAACACCATTTGCTTTCTTAACAACCCTATCCACTTGGGTGGCAACTTTGAGAGATCTATGTACTTGAACACCAAGATCCCTCTGTTCCTCCACACTACCAAGAATCCTGTCTTTAATCCTATATTCAGCATTCGAGTTCGACCTTCCAAAATGCATCATTTCACATTTATCCAGGGTGAACTCCACCTGCCATTTCTCAGCCCAGCTCTGCATCCTGTCTATGTCACGTTGCAGCCTGCAATAGCCCTTGATACTATCGACGACACCTCCAACCTTTGTGTCATTTGCAAATTTACTAACCCACCCGTCAACCTCCTCATCCAAGTCATTTATAAAAACTACAAAGAGCAGAGGCCCAAGAACAGAGCCCTGCAGGACCCCACTCAACAGTGACCTCCAGGCAGAATACTTTCTATCTACAACCACTCTCTGCCTTCTGTCAGCCAGCCAACCAATTCTGAATCCAGATAGCCAAATCTCCCTGTATCCCATACTTCCTGACTTTATGAATGAGCCTACCATGGGGAACCTTATCAAATGCCTCGAAGAGGGCTTCCAGTTGTTCCAAATCTGTTTTTCAGGTATTGCTGTGCATTAGGAAGTCATCTGGGTGCACTACGCAATTAGCTAATCCTGCCACCATCTGGTTCACCAGCCCTTGAAAGGTAGCTGAGCTATTTCAGAGTTTGAACGGCTTGACTTGACACCGGTGCAACTTATTCAGAGATGGTTTTACTTACTCTATCTATGCAATCTTCCAACCAGATCATCGGTCAAAGTCCACTCTGATCACTGCAATGACCTTTCCTTAGTCAATGCAGAGACTATTTGGCCTGTGGAACTTGCAGAAAGGACAAGAGGATCATAGTATCGCTACTGTGTGGAAACAGGCCCTTCGCCCCAACAAATTCACACCGACCCTCCAAAGAGTAACCACCCAGACCCATTCCCCTACCCTATTATCCTTCATTTACCCCTGACTAATGCACCTAACCTCTACATGGGAGGAAACTGGAACATCCAGAAGAAAACCCTTGCAGACAAGGGGAAAATGTGCAAACTCCAAAGAGACAGTCACCCAAAGCTGGAATCAAACCTGGGTCCCTGGTGCTGTGAGGCAGCCGTGCTAACCACTGAGCCATCAAGAATGGAGGATAGATTAGATTAGATTACATTACAGCGTGGAAACAGGCCCTTCGGCCCAACAAGTCCACACCGACCCGCCGAAGCGCAACCCACCCATGCCCCTACATTTAACCCTTACCTAACACTACGGGCAATTTAGCATGGCCAATTCACCTGGCCTGCACATCTTTGGACTGTGGGAGGAAACCGGAGCACCCGGAGGAAACCCACGCAGACACGGGGAGAATGTGCAAACTCCACACAGTCAGTCGCCTGAGGCGGGAATTGAACCCGGGTCTCAGGCGCTGTGAGGCAGCAGTGCTAACCACTGTGCCACCGTGCCGCCCACCAAGGTGGATAATAAGGTGGAAAGTAAGACAAAAACAAAAATGGCTGGAAAAGCTCAGCAGGCTGGCAGCATCTGTTCAGAACTCAGTTCTGAAGAAGGATTAACTCTGTTTTCTCTCCACAGATGCTACTAGTCCAGCTGTTTGTGGTTCTGATTTCCAGCATCTGATTTCCAGTTCTTTGAGTTTCTTTTAAGGGCAGTGGGAGACACATGAAGGAGTGGAAGCACAGAACAGAATTACAGCAAGAAATAGGTCAGACAGGCCTTAGGGTGTGATAACCATGCTGGTGGGGAATCCTCAATGAAGAAAAGAGAATAACATCTTAATGGTACCGCTGTGGTCAGGTACGAGAACAAATCTCACTTCCTCCAAATAAAATGGTTTCAATGACATTATTAGAATTTCTAATTCCAGAGTTTTAATGAATTCAAATTCCACTACCTGCCATGGTGGGATTTGAACCCAGTTCACCAGAACATTACCTGGTGTCTTGAATCACAAAGTGTATTCAAACAATTTTTCGGATTCAGTTAAATGTAGTTAAGAGAAGACTTAACAACATAAGTTTACTTAAAGATGAACATTTATTAAGTAATAGAAACAATGAAAAAGAAATGAAAAAAAAAATGTCTCAGATGCCCTTCTGCCCATCAGAGACTCCTTGACTGACAGCTGGTCTGAAGGAACATTCCTGGCACTGTTCACCATCCCAGCCTGAGGGGAAGTCCAATGATTCAGAACGAAGCTTTCTCTCTTATACAATATAATGAACTTCAACTCCAGAAAAACAAGTTGATTGTGTCATCTTCGGCACATACAGGAATGTGTGGGATTGTGTTCAAATAACAACTGAAATCAGTGAGTGGAAAAAATACTCTCTTTATTCAGCATAGCAGTAGCAAAGTTCAAGAGAACGATGGAATTCCAAAGTACAGTTCTTACAGTAGCCTTGTTACACAGAGTTCTTACATGCATTAAAATTCTAACATTTAGGGTGTCACATAGCTTTATCTTTTCCACACAAAAGTTTGTAAGGATGGGCACCTCAGCACCTCACTCCACCACAAACCCACAGGTAACATCACAATGCTACACTTCTCCAGCTTCCACTTGAAACATATTAAAACAGCCATCCCCAATGGACAAGCCCTATGCATATACAGGATCTGTTCAGATGAGGAGGAACATTACAAGCAACTGGAAGTACTCAAGGATGCCAGCATAAGAATGGGGTATGACGCTCAACTCATCGACCACCAGTTCCAACGTGCCACATCCACAGTGAGAAACTGTAATGAGCTCCTCAGGAAACAGACGCAAGCTGCAACCGGCAGGGTACCCTTCGTTGTCCAGTGCTTCCCAGGAGCTGATAAACTACGCTATGTTCTTCACGGCCTGCAACACATTATCAATGAGGATGAGCACCTTGCCAAGACCTTCCCCACGCCTCCACTTCTCGCCTTTAAACTGCCACCAAACCTCAAACAGATCATTGTTTGTAGCAAACTGCCCGGCTTTCAGCACTACACCATACAACCTTGTCACGGTTGACGCTGCAAGACATCTCAGAGTGTCGACACAGATACCACCATTACGTGTGGGGACACCTCCCACTGTGTACAACTCAGCCAACGTTGTATATCTCATACGCTGCAGGCAAGGATGCCCTGAGGCATGGTACACTGGTGAGACTGAGTAGAGGCTACGGCAATGGATGAATGGAGACCACACTACACTCAACAGACAGGAGTGTTCCCTCCAAGTCAGAGAACACTTCAGCGGTCCGGGACATTCGACCTCGGACCTTTGGGTGAACCATCCCCCAAGGCGAACTTCGGGACGGGCAACAACACAAAGTGGCTGAGCAGAGTGATTGAGTCAGAGTCATAGAGATGTACAGCACGGAAACAGACTCTTCGGTCCAACCTGTCCATGCCTTAGAGTCATAGAGTCATAGAGATGTACAGCATGGAAACAGACCCTTCCGTCCAATCCGTCCATGCCGACCAGATATCCCAACCAAATCTAGTCCCATCTGCCAGCACCCGGCCCATATCCCTCCAAACCCTTCCGATTCATATAACCATCCAAATGCCTCTTAAATGTTGACAATTGTACCAGCATCCACCACTTCCTCTGGCAACTCATTCCATACACTTACCACCTGAAAACGTTGCCCCTCAGGTCTCTTTTATATCTTTCCCCTCTCACCCTAAACTATGCCCTCTAAGTTCTGGACTCCCCGACTCCAGGGAAAAGACTTTGCCTATTTATCCTATCCACTCCCCTCATAATTTCGTAAACCTCTATAAGGTCACCCCTCAGTCTCCGGCACTCCAGGGAAAACAGCCTCAGCTTGTTCAGCCTCTCCCTATAACTGGAATCCTCCAACCCTGGCAACATCCTTGTAAATCTTTCTGAACCCTTTCAAATTTCACAACATCTTTCCGATAGGAATGAGACCACAATTACGCGCAATATTCCAACAGTGGACTAACCAATGTCGTGTACAGCTGCAACATGACCTCCCAACTCCTGCATTGGCCCATCTGATCAAGATCCTGTTGTAATCTGAGGTAACCTTCTTCGCTATCCACTACACTTCCAATTTTGGTGTCATCTGCAAACTTACTAACTATACCTCATGAGTTGTAGGACGGTGCTTGGAGATTGGCAGTTGTTGGTGTTGAATACTGAGGCTGTTGCCGGGATGCCGTCATTGTGGGGGATGCTGGTGTAGAGTGCTGAAATGTCCATTGTGACAAGGAATGTTTCCGGTTCAACTGGTTTGTGGATGCTGAGTTTCTGTAAGAAATCTGTAGTGTCACGACAGAAGCTGGGGATCCTCTGCACAATGGGTTTCAAGATGCTTTCCACATAGCCAGAGAGATTCTCACATAGGGCCTGATACGATGATATAGGAACAGCCTCTGAAAGCTAGTGCTTCCAAATAAACCTGTTGGACTATCACCTGGTGTTGTGTGAATTTTAACCTTGATAGGATTAAAAGTGTTGGTCTGGTCTGCTTGATAATTAAGAGGTGTTAGTCCTTTTATCTTTTAAGTTAGTAAATGTTAATAAAAGTACTAGACGTAAATGCTTTAAATAAGTTAAAAATCACATGACACTGGGGTTATGTCGAACAGGTTTATTTGGAACCTGTTGGACTATAACCCAGTGTCGTGTGATTTTTTAATTTTATCCATGCCAGTCCAACACCAGCACTTCCACACCTGAAATAATATACATGCAGTTAATAAAAAGAATAAAGGATACAAAACTGATTACCTCAACTGGATCGTGAGATTCTGTTTACTATTTTCCAGTGTGCGTTCCATTCATTCATGCAGTTTCATGGAAATGTTGTTTTGATAGTAAGTTTACTGGCTTTGTTTAATATGTATTTAACAAATACATACTAGTTGGAGAAACTGTTTGTTGTTCTGCAATCTATTCAGGTCCCAGGAGATGGTTGGTAAGGACTGATTAACGTTATAATGTTTCCATAGTTTTGGGTGGGTTGGGGAGACACTATGGCAGCGAGGGTACTGTTTCTGAAAAAGTTAATAATATTTAATATTTATTCAGAGGTAGCTTTTGATGGAAATAAGTCTGATAAGGGTTGAAGGTGTGAAGAAGCAGTAATGGTTTGGAAGGAATGATTTTAATTTAGTTAAAAAGTCACACAACACTAGAATATAGTCCAACAGGTTTATTTGGAAGCACTAGCTTTCAGAGCGCTGCTCCACCATCAGGTAGCTGTGTGATGTTTAATTTAGTCAATCTTGCAATATTAAAATGTACTACAAAAATGCAGTTTTATGAATGAATCGGAATGTGGTATTAGTAAATATAGTGAGTCAATAAAGAGTTGAGGATGATCCTCAACTCTTTATTGACTCACTATATTTACGAATCCAGTGATAATATCAGTAGGCCATCCCCTCCCCTATGTGCAAATAGGGCAGACCATTACCTGTTTGTCCCCTTATCAGTCTTGGACTGGTTTATCTGTTGGCAAAGTCTCTGCTTTTTTTTAATCTAAGCTCTGCAGATGCTGTTAATTCAGAATTTGGTTACACAGTTGTGGATGTACAAGGAGTATAGTAGGGGGCTACAAACACATCTGTGAGGGGCTGTAGTGTTGAGACTTATTGTGGAGGATTGATAAATCGTGATCTTGGGGTTCAAGTCTATAGCTCCCTGAAAGAGGGAGCACAAATAAATTTACAGCCTTCTCAATACAAAGTTATTGAAAAATATATCAGAATCACAATTTACTTAAAAATCTATCTTTTCAAAAAAGTATTGATAATTTTTTTGGTAATAACTTTAGATGGTTGGTTTGATTGGAGCATTCAGTCACCCCTGCTCCCTCTGGACAAACAAATTTAAAAATCACAAACCAGGTTAATGTCCAAGTTTTATTTAGAATTATTGGCTTTCAGAGTGCTGTTCCTTCATCAGATAACTAGTGGGGCAGGATCATACGACACAGAATTTATAGCAAAAGATCACAGTGTCACGCAATTAAAACAAGATACAGTATTGAACAAGCAGCATCCAAGGAGCTTCGAAATCGACGTTTTGGGCAAAAGACCTTCATCAGGAATAAAGGCAGTGAGCCTGGAGCGTGGAGAGATAAGCTCGAGGAGGGTGGGGGTGGGAGAAAGTAGCATAGAGTACAATAGGTGAGTGGGGGAGGGGATGAAGGTGATAGGTCAGGGAGGAGAGGGTGGAGTGGATAGGTGGAAAAGGAGAAAGGCAGGTAGGACAAGTCCGGACAAGTCATGGGGACAGTCCTGAGCTGGAAGTTTAGAACTAGGGTGAGGTGGGGGAAGGGGAAATGAGGAAACTGTTGAA
>NC_057712.1:30438-46106 GCF_004010195.1 Chiloscyllium plagiosum | reverse complement strand
CCCCCACTCACCTATTGTACTCTATGCTACTTTCTCCCCACTCCCACTCTCCTTTAGCTCATCGCTCCAGGCTCACTGCCTTTATTCCTGATGAAGGGCTTTTGCCCGAAACGTCGATTTCGCTGCCCCTTGGATGCTGCCTGAACTGCTGTGCTCTTCCAGCACCACTAATCCAGAATCTGGTTTCCAGCTTCTGCAGTCATTGTTTCTACCCTGGAGCTTCAACCAATCGGTCACGAGCCAAGTGTGCGCGCACATCTAACCTGGGCGGCATCCCAGTCCGTTCGCCAGGTTTCGAGACGGCGAGGGTTCCGGGTACAATCCCAGGTACGCCTCGACTTCGAGTGAGTCTTGTTTTATACATTTTCAACGGAAAATGAAACTTGATTCACGGGTCAAATTTCCTGTGAACTGTAGTAGTTTAACGTGCTACCAGTTCGCAAGCAATTGACTTTGTTTTAATTTTCCTGTTTAAATGCAAAGGTCGGAGCGAAGTATCAACATTTTTATTGAAATGGGCCTACCTGCAAGTATCGGTGCTTTTTTCGTGTCATGGAGACTTTACCACTCAGCGAGGTTAAATTCCAAGGCTACACGTTAAACAACCAGAGGAAATTACATTGTTAGAAATGCTGCTGATGTGATAATTAAATTTTGGTTAACAAAAATGCGTCGGATTTATTCAGCAATATCTACAAAGTGATTTTTTTTTTCAACTGCCTTGCGATGAAGAATGGCATTTGGAGGAAGTTTAATGAAGAAAAACAGACGATAATTGGTCGTCTGAAGTGTTACTGAACAGTGAGTGCATTAGCAAATGTGAAGGGAAACGGAACTACTTGTTCGTAGGAAAAATAATAGTCAGTGTTTTTATGGGACAGAGCATGTGGATCTAGAAGGAATGCTCCCAAAGGTTTGCAGTAAACCACAATCCCTTTCTAAATAAATTGCAGAAAGGGAATATTACAATGGACTGGATCAATGAATTAGTGTTGGTGTTGTGTAATTGCTTAAATAGGAGTGGCACGGTGGCTCAGTGATTAGCACTGCTGCCTCTCAGCACCAGGGATCCGGGTTCCACTTCAGCCTCGGTTCCACCCACATCCAAAAAATGTGCAGGTTAGGTGTTTAAGGAGGTGTAGGTTAGGTGCATTCGTCAGGGGTAAATGTAGAATAATAGGGTAGGAGAATCGGTCTGGGTGGGTTACTCTTTGGAAGGTCTGTGTGGCTAATATCTTATTAAACTAATATGTTTAGAAATTAAAAACATAATCATAAGTCAGCTCTGTAATGGTGAACACAACAGTCAGTGTTCCCTGCTGTCACCCCTTTGAAACTGGCATAACGTTTGGATTTAATACATGGACAGATTAACATAAAGCATGTGTTACTGCTCTGTCACAAGTTGTGTTGTGATCACCTTTAAATCTGACTCCTCACCCTTACATCTTTATTACTAGGTCTCTAAGTGACAATGAAAATCAAGAGAAAGTGAGGACTGCAGATGCTGGAGATCAGTGTCGAAGATTGTGGGGCTGGAAAAGCACATCTGGTCAGGCAGCATCCAAGGACCAGGAGAGTTGCTGTTTTGAGCATAAGCCCTTCATCAGGAATAAGTTGTGGCTCAAGGGGGCTGAGAGAGAAATGGGAGGGGGTGTGAGGCTGGGGAGAAGGTAACCTATTGATGTTGCAATAGGTTGATGAAGTTGATGGCGAAGGAGATATATCGGAGAGGAGGGTGGAGCAGATAGGTGGGAAGGAAGATGGACAGGTCAAGAATGCAGTGCTGACTTGGAAGGTTGGATCTAGGATAAGGTGGGGGGGAGGGGAAATGAAGAAATTGGTGAAATTCGCATTGATCCTATGTGGTTGGAGGATCACAAGTCTGAAGAGGAGGCATTCTTTCTCCAGGCGTTGGGTGGTCCTGGTCAGCTATGG
This sequence comes from Chiloscyllium plagiosum, assembly GCF_004010195.1. Classification (NCBI taxonomy): domain Eukaryota; kingdom Metazoa; phylum Chordata; class Chondrichthyes; order Orectolobiformes; family Hemiscylliidae; genus Chiloscyllium; species Chiloscyllium plagiosum. The sequence continues at coordinate 44,168 of NC_057712.1, read as the reverse complement.
TCTACGAGGAAGGAAATCTGGCTGTGGTCGCAGGTCTGTTTCAGGACAAGGCTGAAGAGCTTCAGGGTAGAAGAGATGACCTGGGGGGGGTGCAGTGAGAGAGAGAGACTCACTGAGATCCTTGTAGAGGGAGGAGGAGAACTTGTTGAAGATAGGCATCCTTGGAAGAGGCTTTGCAGTTGATGTGGTGAGATTGTCTTTTGTGCTCTTGCAAAGGTCTTAGAAACTATTAAGAAGTTATACCTTTTTCAAACGAGTGTAGCCGCATTTGTAGCAGGGGAGGCATCTGATATTCTCTCTTAGTTTCTGTTTTTATTTCAGTCTTCCAGCAGTATTTTGCGTTTTGTTAGCAATGTTTCTCATGGAAATTTGGGGAATAACCATATCTAAATTATTGATCTGGCCCTTCTGATTAGTTAGGAGAAAGTGAGGACTGCAAATGCTGGAGATCAGAGTCAAGAGTGTAGGGCTGGAAAAACACTGCAGGTCAGGCAGCATCCAAGGAGCAGAAGATTCGAAGTTTCGGGCATAAGCTCTTCATCAGAAATTAGACTTGTGGGCCAAGGGCGCTGAGAGATAAATGGGAGAAGGGGTAGGGCTGGGGAGAAGGTAGCTGGCAATGCGAGAGGTAAATGGAGGTGGGGGTGAAAGTAATAGATTAGCGCAGAGAGGTGGGAAGGAGGATGGACATGTCAAGAGGGTGCACCAACCAACCCCACCACCCCATGGCTGAACACTTTAACTCCCTCTCCCAGTCCGCCAAAGACATACAGGTCCTGAGTCTTCTCCATCACCAAACATTAAGCACCGATGCCTGAAGGAGGAACACCTTATCTTACACCTTGGGTCCCTGAAACCACACGGAATCAATATGGATTTCATCAGTTTCCTCATTTTCCCCTCCCCCTACCTTAGCCCAGTCTATCATCGAATTCCTACAATGTGGAAACGGGCCCTTCGGCCCAACCATCTGAAGATATCCCACCCAGACCCATTCACCTACCCTGTTACTTCACATTACCCCTAACTAATGCACCTAACCTACATATCCCTTAACATATGGACAATTTAGCATAGCCAATTCACCTAGCACATTTTTGGATTGTGGGAGGAAACTGGAGCACCCAGAGGAAACGCATGCAGTCACAGGGAGAATTTGCAAACTCCGCACAGACAGTCGCCTGAAGCTGGAATTGAACCTGGATCCCTAGTGCTGTGAGGCAGCAGTGCTAGCTGCTGAGACACTTCCACAACCACCTGATGAAGAAGCAGTGTTTCGAAAGCTAGTGCTTCCAATTAAACCTCCAAATCATTTCATATTTCAGCTTGTCTATTGATTCCATGAATTGATCGAGTCTTTATTTTGATGTGTCTAAACTTCTTTTTCACAAATACTTTTCAGTTAGGCTGGCTGTCAGAATTCTTAGTGATTCATTCTGGACAGTGTGATGCCCAAGTTTGGGAATCCCCATTAAAGAATGCAACAACCAATTGGAACTCAAGAGAGGTAACAATTTACTACATCTCTGTGAATTGTTCTTCGAGTTTCACTAACAGCAAAATCTAGGCCAACAAATCACAACTAATTGTCATGCACACTTCCATCTTTATTATTATCTTGATATTTTAGGAAGTGGAATCAACCAAGTGTTTAAAAATTGCAATTTTTGGCCATTAAGCATAAGGTAAAAGCAGTAGAAAGGGGATAAAGTGGAACAGTGGAAAGCCTTTGGATGGGTAATCTGGACAGCTGATGGAATTTAAGTTCAACAAATAATTCTGGAATAAAGAGTCAGTAAAGATGACCATAAAACTATCTTGATTGTTTCTTCACCAAGTCAAGAAATCTGCCTTCTCCTTAATCTGGAAAAGCACAGCAGGTCAGGCAGCATCCAAGGATCTGGAGAGTCACCGTTTTGAGCATAAGTTCTTCAGGAATGTGATGGAGCTTTTTGACTCTGATCTCCAGCATCTGCCGTCCTCACTTTCTCCCTTCTCCTTAATCTGCCTGGCCTGCATGTGACTCCAGATCCACAGTTCATTGAACTGTACAGTAAATTACCAATCACTCTGAATAATGAAAAACAAATCAGTTTTGAAGAAGAACTCTTCCTAAGTCTTAGAATTAGGCTGTAATAAAATTAGGTGTGTTCACCAAAAAAGTAATCTTGTATAAATGCCCTATAAATATCTGAGTTAAAACATGATTTAAAAACATTTTCATGGATTATCTGTCTATTTATATTTTGAAAACTGCAATAGAAATTGAGTGGACTAAATGCTTTGTGTTTTGCAGCATTTGTTTCTAAGTGGGTCACAACTTGAGTCATTTTTTTCAGAACTACATATTTATCAGACAATAATGGACTCTGAAGATATTCCAGAGCCACGTTTTAAATCGTACCAAACAAAGCCAATGCTTTATCGTGATCACAATTTGCAGGTTAGTAACCCGAAGGGCTTTTGCCCGAAACGTCGATTTCGAAGCTCCTTGGATGCTGCCTGAACTGTTGTGCTCTTCCAGCACCACTAATCCAGAACCACTGATTAGTGTTTAGGTACAGGTTTTACCCATTTAAAACATATTTGAATAATATGTTTTTATTTTAGCATAGTTGCTAAGTTTAGGATACCCCCAAATAGTGCTGCTATCATTTGAATATTGGTATGAGTTTTTAATAAAAAATGAACTGCTACCTACCACCTTCTTTCCCCGTTTCTCGCACCTTTTCTCGAGGCAGTCATTAAAATCTTTAAATGCAAAGGTTAGGGGTTAGGAACAAAATCTGCCTTCATTTGTTTTTCCTAATAAGAAATCTATTTCTATGCTTTTATTTAGTACGTCACTTGTGTGAACATATTAGGAATCCAAAATAAGGATTGTTATGCTTTCCCAGAAGATTGTTTATAATTACAGTTAGATCACATTCTGAGCAATGATTCCCATTTGAATAGAGAATTGTACTACTAATGACCTTGAGCTGCGCTTAATAAATCTTGCCTTTTGCTGTTGGCACCCTTACCATTTGTCCTTCTCCCTACCCCTACCCCTTTTTTACAGGTTAAAATCTATCATTTTCTGTGGAGTGAAACAAAGGTAAAAGGGGTGGGGGGTGGGATGGATGGTGGTGAGTAAAAAGTTGAAAAATGTAGATCATAAATGGGTGTTCGTTTTAGCCACTGGGCTAATTTTGAAATTAAAAGCAAGTCCATATCTAATATTTTGCATTTATGGCATCAACTTCAGCACATTGATTCAAAACCTTTGAAGATCAATGTGTGACTTTTATAAACATTTTTGTTAATATGGGAATATCAGAATTATTAGTGCAATATACCAAGTATCTGCAAACATTCTGAATTGGAATCCCAGTGTTACGCTGCACTTTAGAAGCAGGAATTCATGATATAATTACCAATTCTACTTATGTTTTGCACTTCTTGAAGTTGGCTTGGCTTTATATACCTTCATTAATGAGACTCCTCTGATTGTCTGTCTTTTGTAATATATAATCAGTCAATATGCATATTAAAAACAGCTTCCGGTTAGTGTTCCTCCACTTCTAATGAAAATGTTCTGCCTTTGCTGAGCATCACTGATAATAGAAATCGTAATGTCACCTTTTTAGGGAATTGTTGACAGAAACATTTCAATCTCTGTGCATTGATGGACAGGCTTTCATGGATCCAAACAGATGCATGTTTAAGCAAATTTTCCCCTGTCTTTAGCTTTGATCGCCATCATACAATTAGTGTAGTCACTTTTAAAAGAAAAAGGTTTGGAAATGATCAGTTGCTAAGTTCAGGTAGTTAATTTAAAAATTACCATAAAAATGTGTGACATGAATTGAAAAATGGCAACATTTGTAATGCAATTGTAATTCAATGTTCGTTAACTTGAAGTTTTGTTGTTTACATATTATGTATCTGAACAATATGAATTCTTCATGTTTAATTTTCTGAGGGGAGGAATTGGCCTAGTGGTCATAATCACTGGACTGTTCATCCAGAGACCCAAGTAATATTCTGGGACCTAGATTCTGATCCTGCCAGGGCAAATGGTGCAGTTGGAATTCTATAAGTATCTAGAATTAAGAGTCTAATGATGACTGTGAATTCATTGTCAATTGTTTGAAAAAAAAATCTGGTTCACAAATGTCCTTTTAGGGAATGAAACTGCTATCCTTACCTGGACTGACCTATGTGTGGCTCCAGACTGACAGAAACATGGTTGACTCTTAACTGGCTCTGGGTGATTTGGGGTGGACCATAAATGCTGGCTTCGCCAGTGATGCTGTCATCCTGTGAATGAAAAGAAGACAAACAAGTAAAAGAGAAGTGTTTGTCTTTTTATATCAGGCAATGTCAGAATATTTGTTTCTGTTGAGTAAAGCTAGATTTTGATAAGTTGTGATATATTTAAAATGCATCGAGATGGTTATATGAATAGGAAGGGGTTAGAGGGAAATGGGCCAAATGCTGGCAAATGGGAGTAGGTCAGACTGGGATGTCTGGTCCATGTGGGCGAGATGGACCGAAGGGTCTCTTTCTGTGCTGTATGACTCAAAAAGCTATGTATTTGTTTGACATATATTTCTCTGATTTTTTTTGTTATAAATATTGTAATGCAATAGCTAACATTATACATTTTTAGGAATAGCCTTTTAGATTAGGCAGTAGTTATTAAATGCTTTAATAGTTAATTTTTTAAATTACTGTGGGATGTACTAGTCATTTTCTACTTTTTGTTTCACTATAATAGACTTTACCACTTAATTACTCTGGGAATCAGCTTGAACTTGAAGAATGTAAGATTCGAGTAGTTCAAAGTACTCAAATGCAAAATAAGCCAGTATCCTTATGGACAAAGGATGAAGTGTGTGAGTGGCTAAGAAGCCAATATCCACGACAAAGCTCTATTTTTATAGAAGCAATATCTGAGCATGCAGTCTCAGGTAAGAGTTTAGAGTAAGCTAATGTACCTCTGCTTGTACAATCAGAAGTGATTTTTTTTTCTCTTTTTGCCTAGACATGTTTCATTAACAGCAGAAACTTTGTTTTTATTTAAGATTTTCCCTATGTCATCCCTGCCACTCTTTAGGTTTCTAGGCAACATACTGTGAAGGGTCTTGTAAGAATTTATAAATTTAAGTTCGATAATTTAAAGTTTGCTTTGGCTATTCTGTCATATAGAAATGCTTCATATTTTCATACAGTGTAATGATCAGGTTCATACATTGTAATCTGTGCAATTTATGATTCTTCATTAGAGATGGACAATATGAAAACAGATCCTTTGGTCCAACTCGTCAATGCCGACCAGATATCCTAATCTAATCAAGTCCCAATTGCCAGCGCTTGGCCCATATCCCTCTTAAACCCTTCCTATTCATATACCCATTCAGATTCCTTTTAAATGTTGTAATTGTACCTACCACCACCACTTCCTCTGGCAGCTCATTCCATACACGCACCACCCTCTACGTGAAAAAAGTTGCCCCTTGGGTCCCTTTTATATCTTTCCCCTCTCACCCTAAATCTATGCCCTCTAGTCTGGACTCCCCCACCCCAAGGAAAAAAAAAGTCTTGTCTGTTTATTTTGTCCATGCCCGTCATGATTTTATAAACCTCTGAGGTCACCTCCCCCAGCCTCCGATGCTACAGGGAAAACAGCCCCAGCCCATTCAGTCTCTCCCTGTAGCTCAAATCATCCAACTCTGGCTACATCCTTGTAAAGCTTTTCTGAACCCTTTCAAATTACATGTCTCCTTCCCATAAGAAGGATGTTCAGAATTGCATGCAATATTCCAAAATTAGCCAAACCAAGATCTTGTACAGCTGCAGCATGACCTCCCAACACCTGTACTCAATGCTCTTACCAATAAAGGAAAGCTTAACAAACACCTTCCTCACTATCCTATCTACCTGTGACTCTACTTTAAAGGAACTATGAACCTTTACTCCAAGGTCTCTTTGTTCAACAACAATCCCCAGGACCTTATCATGAAGTGTATAAGTCCTGCTCTAATTTGCTTTTCCAAAATGCAGCACATCACATTTATGTAAATTAAACTCTATCTGCCACTCCTCAGCCCATTGGCCCGTCTGATCAGGATCCACTGTACTCTGAGATGATCGTCTTTGCTGTCCACTACACCTCCAATTTTGATGTTATCTGCAAACTTACTAACTATACCTCCTATGTTCACATCCAAAGCGATGAAATGTAGTGGACCCAGCACCGATCCTTGTGGCACTCCACTGGTGACAGGCCTCCAGTGTGAAAAACAACCCTGTGCCTTCTACCTTCTAGCCAGTTCTGTATCCAAATAGCTAGATCTCCCTGTATACCATGCGACCTAACCTTGCTAACCAGTCTACCATGAGGAACCTTGTTGAACGTCTGACTGAAGTGCATGCAGATCACATCCACCTCTCAATCCTTTTCGTTACTTTTTCAAAAAATGCAATCAAATTCATGAGACATCATTACCCACGCACAAAGCCTGGCCGACTATTGCTAATCAGTCCTGCCTTTCCAAATGCATGTAGATCGGGTCCCTCAGGATTCCCTCCAACAACTTGCCCACCACCAATGTCAGGCTCACTGGTCTATAGTTGCCTGGCTTTTCCTTACCATCTTTCTTAAATAGTGGCACCACGTTAGCCAACCTCCAGTCTTCTGGCACCTCACCTGTGACTATTGGTGGTGTACATATCTCAGTCAGGGGCCCAGCAATCCCTTCACCGGCTTCCCTCAGAGTTCTAGGGTACACCTGATCAGGTCCTGGGGATGTGTCCACTTTTCTGCATTTTAAGACATCCAGCGCCGCCACCTCTGTAATATGATGAAATAAAAGAATGAAAATGGTGTATTTCAATGTATTGTTTGGTTGTTCCCGCGTGGCAAATAAAGTGGTTTCGCCTCCATATTACTTTTGTGCTTGGCTTTGCCTTCCTTTTGGAGATTTCTCTAATGGTAGAGATGACTAGACTCGCCTTCATTCATTTTTTTATACTAGTATTGTGTTATTCACAGAAAGAAAGTAACTAGCAACTTTCCAAACTTGGTCCAAAGTTTACTTAATTGCCATAATGAGTTCATCATTTATAGTTCATGTGGAAAACTTAGTTACATTTTAACTACTTGTTACTTCATTGGCTTCATTTAATTTGTATGTTTTATTGACTTTATAAACAAAATATTTGGAAATAGTTCTTTTTACTCTTTGGATGCAGGCATCACTGGCTAGACCAGCATTTATTGCCAGTCCCTAGTTGTCTCTTGAGAAGGTGGTGATGAGCTGCCTTCTTGAACTGCTGCAGTTCATGTTCTTATAGAGGGAATTCCAGGATTTTGACCCAGTGACTATGAAACAATCGTGATATATTTCCATGTCAGGATTGTGAGTAGCTTGGAGGTATATTTGCTACCTTGTCCTTTTTGATGGTAATTTCAATGGATCTTTGGTGAATTTCTGTAGTGCACCTTGCAGATAGTACGCAGTACTGCTGTTGAGCTTTGGTGGTGGAGGAAGTTGATGATTGTGGATGTGGTGCCAATGAGGTGGCTGCTTTGTCCTTGGATGGTGTCAAGTTTTTTGAATGTTATTGAAGCTGCACTCATCCAAGCAAGTGGATTTATTTTACAAATTTGTATTTTACAAATACTTTCTTTTGAAAAATTGGGGATCCAATCCTGAATTGCAATGATAAACATTGCAAAATTTGTGTACACTAATGAATAAATGGGAAAATATTACAAATCAGTGGAAAAACTGTGGAGCTCAAATTATGTTCTGAAGTCCTGAGACTACTTTTTAAATTTTATACAAAGGCAAACAGAAACCTCAAGGAATATATGATCTGGTGGCTATTGTATTGACAATTATTTCTATTAATTATGTACAGCTTTCCTTCAATCTAAATAGGAAATTAATACCAAATTACTTAATAACTAGTATTAACAAAAACCAGGCCAGAGCGCTCAAATCACTTCAAGAAATTAGCCCAAACTTGAACTTTGCTAGTTGTTTTAAACAGGTGTAGTGTGGATATTCCAGCAGAGATGCAGCTGGTCCAACCACTTAGTTTTAAACAAAACAGAACTAACTTACAAAATTACTGAATGAAACACAAACCCCAAAAAGAGAACAGAATATAGAACAACTTAACAGAATATAGAATCTAAAAATACAACAGACTATCCCAACTTAATGATCTGTTCCAAATTCCTCCAAATTCCATGTTCTATAAACACCCCTTGGCAAAACAAAGTAAAATCAAACACAAAGTCCTATAGGAGAGATAGAGATTTGGCATGGAGCAGCAGCCTCAAAAACTGACTGACTGCTTGCTCTGAACAGCCAGTCTGCTGAAACCAAAACAAAACAAATCAGAGAGAAGTTGAGCTGAGAGAACTGGCCAATCCCCTTTCATTTTACTAGTTTAATGTACTTTCATTAAACTTAAAGCTTCCCCAAGTAAATAAACCCAGACTTTTCAGAGCTTAGGTCATTACAACCTCTTGGCGGGGAGGGGAGGAAAGGACTATCTAATGTTGTTAAAGGAGCAGCATCATCACAAACCCATATGAGATGAAGGGCTGTAAGAATGGCAGTTGTTGGTATGGGGTGAAGAAGGAAAGGAGGGTCAATGCTTCATTTGTACTGTCAATAAAAAAATGGAATTGTTAGCTTCACTGAATACAAAAGAGTAAAATATCATTAAGATATGGATAATAGACTTTGTTGGCTGTTTGAACATATGATGACCTTAACCTAACCAAGTTGGCGGCTCTCTCCTACCAGAGCTCGTCTGCTCCACCCATTCTTTTTTCTTTTCTCTCCAGTGGTTTTTTTCTGTTGTCTTTTTATTCTTCTGCCAGTGGGCCCTGAGCAAAAATGGCTTCTGGTTGGGAACCAGTGAAACCCTTATGGAAAAACTGTTAATGTCTATCTTTTTATCTTTATTTCTTAATTTCCTGACTTATACTTTGCCTATCCATAATGTAGTGGAACTTTTTTCTTTATTTTTCTCTATTTTTGTTGTACCTGGGTACTTAAGATGGTGCTGCGAGTTAGCGACACTAAACTTTTCACTGTACTTCTGTTCTTTTGTAACTTGAGTACACATGACAATAAACCTAATTCTAAAATTCACGTCTTTAAGTGCATGCAGTGCGAATGTATATATTCATAGATTTTATGAGAGCAACGATGTTTGGACTCGCGTAATGGTGTTTTCTTCAGTGTGCATATGAAAGCTGTGAGCAGTTGCTGGAGACGTTGGGAAGGATGCGGTAACTATCTCTCAGCCTGTAAGAACCAGAGTCATATGGATGTACAGCATGGAAACAGACCCTTCGGTCCAACCCGTCCATGCCGACCAGATATCCCAACCCAGTCTAGTCCCACCTTCCAGCGCCTGACCCATATCCCTCCAAACCCTTCCTATTCATATACCCATCCAAATGCCTTTTATGCTTGGAGCAAAAACAACACTGTATATCTCTCTGTGAAACAGTTTGAAAAATCATAACGTTTCAAATATTAGACCTCCTCATTGTTTCCCATCTGAATTTGAAACCTGGTCTGAAGATTTCCCATCATTGTGCAACCAGCAAAAAGTGAAGATTTTAGAATAGTACTCAGAATTCCAATTTAGCTGTGTTTTAGACCTATTATGGCAGAAAGCGTAGATCAGATTCTTGGACGCAGCAAGAATTGCTTTTTATTTCAAATAGTTTCTAGCTGTAGGTAAACAATTATAAGCCGTTCTTAGAATCAAAGATTTTACAGTACAGAAAGAGGCCATTCAATCTATCATATTAGAACTAGCTCCTGAAAGTGTGATCCAGATAGTCCCATTCTCTAGCTCTCGAAAGTGTGTGGTGCTGGAAAAGGACAGCCAGTCAGGCAGCATCCAAGGAGCAGGAGAGTCGACATTTTGAGCATAAGCTTTGATGAAGAGTTTGAAACATCGACTCTCCACTTGGATACTACTTGACTGGCTGTGCTTTTCCAGCACCACACTCTTCGATTCTGATCTCCAGTATCTCACTTTCCCCTCTATTCTCTAGGTCTGTCATATAGCCCTCTAAATTAATAATTTTTAAATATATATCCAGCTTTCTTTTGAAACCTCATATGGAATCTTCCTCCACTATTCTCCCATGTAGTGCATTCGTAATCCTTACAATTTTATGAGTAAAGACGTTTCTTCTCGTCTCAGTCCTAGCTGTCTTGTTGACAATCTTGTAATTGTGACCCCCAGTTATGGAATCATAGAGATGTACAGCACGGAATCAGACCTTTCAGTCCAACTTGTCCATGCTGACCAGAAAGCGCAACCTAATCTATTCCCATTTGCCAGCACTCGGCCAAAAGCCGTCTGCCACTCCTCAGCCCATTGGCCCATCTGATCAAGATCCCATTGTAATCTGAGGTAACCTCCTTCGCTGTCCACTACACCTCCAATTTTGGTGTTATCTGCAAACTTACTAACAATACCTCTTATGCTGGCATCCAAATAATTTATATAAATGAGAAAAAGTAGTGGATCCAGCTTCAATCCTTGTGGCACTCCACTGGTCACAGGCCTCCAGTCTGAAAAACAACCCTCCACCACCTTCTGTCTTCTACTTTTGAGCCAGTTCTATATCCAAATGGCTAGTTCTTCCTGTATTCCATGGGATCTAACCATGCTAACCAGTCTCCCATGGGGAACCTTGTTGAACGCCTTACTGAAGTCCATGTAGGTCACGTCCACCACTCTGCTCTCATCAATCCTCTGTTACTTTTTCAAAAACTCAATCAAGTTCATAAGGCATGATTTCCCACGCACAAAGCCATATTGACTATCCCTAATTAGTCCTTGCCTTTCCAAATACATGTACATCCTGTCCCTCAGGACTCCCTCCAACAATTTGCCCATCACCAACCTCAGGCTTACCGGTATATAGTTCCCTGGGTTGTCCTTACCACGTTTGTTAAGTAATGGTACCAAGTTAGCCAACCTTCAGTCTTCTGACACCTCACCTGTGATTATCGATAATACAAATACCTCAGCAAGGGGCCCAAAACCACTTCCCTAGCTTGCCGTAGAGTTCTAGGGTCCAAAAGAGAAAATCTCAGCAGGTCTGGCAGCATCTGTAAGGAGAGAAAAGAGCTGACGTTTCGAGTCTAACTGACCCTTTGTCAAAGCTGATTTCTAGGGTCCACCTGATCTGGTCTTGGGGATTTGTCCACCTTTATGCATTTCAAGACGTCCAGCACTTACTCCTCTGTAATATGGATTTTCAAGACGTCACCATCTGTTTCCCCATGAAACAGTGTTTCTCCGCAAGAAACACTGATGCAAAATACTTGTTTAGTATCTCCCCATCTTCGGCGGCTCCACACAAAGGCTGCCTTGCTGAACTTTGAGTGGCTCTATTCTCTCCCTAGTTACCCTTTTGTCCTTAATGTATTTGTAAAAACCCTTTGGATTCTCTTTAGTCCTATTTGCCAAAGCTATCTCATGTCCCCTTTTTTGCCCTCCTGAGTTCCCTCTTAAGTCTACTCCTACTGCCTTTATACTCTTCTAAGGATTCACTCAGTCTCTCCTGTTTATACCTGACATATGCTTCCTTCTTTTTCTTCATCAAACCCTCAATTTCTCTAGTCATCCAGCATTCCTTACACCTACCAGCCTTGCCTTTCACTGTCATGGAACCAAAATATCCTCATTTAACAAAAACAGAAATTGCTGGAAAAGCTCAGCAGGTCTGAGGAAGGGTACCAGACCTGAAATGTTAACTCTGATTTCTCTTCAGATGCTGCCAGACCCTGCTGAGCTTTTTTTAGCAATTTCTGTTTTGGCTTCTGATTTGCAGCATCTACAGTTCTTTAATTTTATTTAGTATCGTTACTTAGTCAAAATTGTTCATTATTTTAAACCTCTTAATTTTCTCTGCTCCAAGAAGAATAAGACCAATTTTTGTCATCATTCCTTGTATCTAATATTCCTCATTAATAGTATCATCCCAGTAAACCTCCTTTGCACAGTCTCCAGAGCTTTATTTTGTCATTATATTTATTAGCAATTTTTTTTAACTTTACAAACATATAAAATTATTCAAAAAAACAATAACAAATATCAGTATAATAAAAAGAAAAAAAATTACAATACAACTCCTATCTACAAACTACTAACCTACCCTATAATACAAAGCAAACCCTAACACTGCAAAGCAACACCAAAAAAAGAAAGAAAAGCAAAAAAAGCCAAAAAAAATCAAAATACAGAACAGCTTTGCTTGGCGCAAAGCTCCCAAACAAAGGAACGGGAGCATTGTATATACGCCTGTATTAACTCAGGAGACCCCCTCCAGGGCCCAGGGCTGGACAAATCTAATCATCCTAGTTAAACAAATGCACTAGTTAATATAACTGACAAATCTACATCTAAATAACTCAAGTAGGGCTGTCATGTCTTATAAAAATTGTCTGTTGTGTGGTGCACCATGTTTGTAAAAAAAAGTCCAAGGGAATATGCTTCATAATTAATTTCTGCCATCCCAGCAAGCCCGGTGGGTTCTCAGACACCCAGTTCATCAGAATATTCTTCAGTGCACAGTATGCAAGAATATTAAATAGTTTCTTCCCATGCCCGCCTAAAGATGGTAAATTCGGTAGACCTAAGAGGAGAGATATAGGGTCGACTTTAACTTCAGTCCTCAATACCCTCCCTATCTCTTCTGCCACAGCACTCCAGTAAACACGGAGCCTGTGGCATGTCCAGAAGCAATGGGTTAGAGTACCTACACTTAATTTACATTTGGGGCACACTGAAGATGCCCCTTTTTTAAACTTCGCTAGATGGTCTGGTGCCAGATGAGCCCTGTGCAGAACTTCTAACTGCGAAGAGCATGCCCTATTACAGATTGAGACCTTTCGAGTGTTCTCCCATGTTTCAGAAGAGATCTCCACTCCAGCTCTTGCTCCCAAATCTCACATAACCGGTTAATATCCTGCCAGGCCCTGTCACCCAGCAGGCAATAGAGGGCACTAACCAAAAGGGTGCTTGTGGAACGTAGCAACATCCTCTCTGTATCGGGTTTATGGGGCTTAGTGAGAAGTGTAGTCTTCTTCTGGATGAAATCCTTAACCTGAAAAAAACGGAAAAGATCTCTGCTGGGCAACCCGTATTTGCGGTGCAGTTGCTCAAAAGACATCATAACCTCCCCCTCAAACAAGTCTCCCAAACTAGAAACTCACCTTGCTGCCCATAGTTTGAACCCTGAGTCCATCATCCCTGGTCGGGACCCTGGCATGCCACCTATAGATGTAAGTGCTCAAACAAGTCTCCCAAACTAGAAACTCACCTTGCTGCCCATAGTTTGAACCCTGAGTCCATCATCCCTGGTCGGGACCCTGGCATGCCACCTATAGATGTAAGTGGCGAAGTCTTGGATAGACAACACTCACTCTGACGCATCGCCCTCCATGCCTTGACTGTACTAATGACAATGGGGTTCCGGCAGTGGTCCATAACTGTCCTCATCTTATCCATGAATGACAGGTTAATAAGAGGGCACTTTGCCTGGGAGGCCTCGATATCCAGCCATATTGAGTTTGGATCTTTACCTACCCAATTACAGACAAAGGACAGCAGGGAACTCCCTGGGCAATCAACTCCTCCCCCTCCTTGAGGCAACTGCAATTTAGTAAGTTTGATGAGGGGCCGCC
>NC_057712.1:0-27994 GCF_004010195.1 Chiloscyllium plagiosum | reverse complement strand
ACAATTAAAATCCCCCCCATAATAATGTGCCGTGTTCTAAAAGCACTCAACTTAGAGAAAGCACTAATCAAAAATTTGAGGGGATGCGCCGGAGGACAGTAGACGTTTAAAATGCCATATTCCTCCCCATGTATCAGGGCTTTAAGTATCACAAACCGTCCCTGCTCATCTTTCACCTGCTCTAATAACGTGAACGGAAGATTTTTCTGGATAAGTTCCGCCAATCCTCTACTTTTAGTAATAAAGGATGAAAAGAATACCCGGTCATAACCCCCCTGTTGTAATTTCAGGTGTTCCCCATCATCAAGATGGGTTTCCTGCAACAAAGCGATATCAACCCTTTCCCTCTTAAGGCTAGAAAACACTTTTTTTCCTTTTAACAGGGGAGTGACTTCCCTTAATGTTCCAGGTGCACCATTTAATAAGACACTTAACCATATCCCCTTTCAGAGACCCTTGAACACCTGGGAAGGAGAACCCTGCTTACAAAGCATCGAGCATAAGTAAATAAAGATTCTCAGAGACGAAGAACTATACATACAAAAACGACTCTATCATAACTATAAACAACTATTACTACCAAAACACTACAAAAAAAAACTATAAAACCTTGAATGGAAGACTCTTCCCCCTGCCCATAGGGGGCACTCACCCTACCATCCCCTCCTTCACAGCTCCTTCAAATCCAGACTGTGCCACAGCCTTCGGCCAGGAAAAAAAAAAACAAGGAGATGATCCTTAAATCAACAGAAAAAAGAATAAATCAGGATGAGCACTCCACCCATCCCTAGCTTCATGTCACCCCTATTTGTGACTAAAAGAGAAACAGAAGAAACAAAAAAAAGGGGAGAGACAACGAAGAACATCCACAAAATTTCCCATCAGAAAATCCAGTTATTAAAAAAAAGGAACAACTTATTCCAAGGTCTTTTCACCCCCTTTCCATAAAGGAAATTATTAGGGAGAAAGAAAGGAATTTTTAAAAAAGGAAGGGAAAACATGGGGAAAGATAGGAAAGAGAACAAACATTAACTGTATTCTTCAGGCCAATCTATCTATTTTAAAGTAGATACAAAGCTTTTAGCTTTATCCACTGAGTCAAATGTATAAACTGAGTCCTCGTGGCTGAAATGGAGCACTGCGGGGTATCTCGTGGAGTACTGGATGCCCAGGTTCTTCAGCCTCTTTTTAACTTCATCGAAGGATTTCCTCTTTCGAATTACAGCTGCAGAGAAATCCTGGAAAAACATGATTTTTGACCCCTTGTGCAGCAGTGCCTGCAGATCTTTTTCCAGAGATCTGGAAGCTTCTGACTTTTTGCTTGTCCTTATATGAGTGGACGTGCACTAGGACCGAGCGGGGGCGCTGCACCGGCCCTGACTTGTGCACTGTAACCCGATAAGCCCTTTCCATCTGAAGCCTGCTGGACTCTGTGTGAAGGCCCAAAAACTTCAGCAGCCAGTTTTCAAAGAAACTCACTGGCAGCTAACCTTCTTCACCTTCAGGGAGCCCAACAATTCGGAGATTTATCCTCCAACCTCGATTTTCGAGGTCGTCGATATGGTCTCGCAAGGCCCGCACCTCTCGCTCCAGCACCTTGATACGACTGGATGCGGACTCCATTGCAGCTTCTGAGGCCTTAGTTCGACCCTCCAGCCTCTCCCCGAGGCCCTGAATCTCCTCATGCTTCTGCAGCACGGCTGCAATAGGTTGGACCTGGGCACGAATCTCCCCACGGATCTCCTCAGTCGCAGCCCCAACTTTCTGTGAGTCTATCAGGTGCCCGGGTGGTTCAGGAGAGGCTGCTGCTGCTGCAGGGGAGTGTCCTCCCTGCTGCTGTTTGCTTGTTCTTTTTCCCTTTGGCATCCCTCCCACTCCCAAATATTAACAAATATATGTTCTGTAAGGTTTTAAACTAATAATTCCACCACATAAGTTGGCTAGGGATGGCAAAAAACACCAGTATGCCTTGGCTGTTAGGCAGAGCTGTCCACAGCAGTTCTACAGAATCGCCACCATCTTGCCGAGTCCCTCTCCAGAGCTTTAACATCCTTCCTTAAATGAAGTGGCCAGCATTGAACACACTACTCCAAATGTGACCTGACCAATAATTGTAGAGGTGTAGCATTGCTTCCTTGCTTTTATACTCTCTTCCTCTATTTAGAAACTCAAGAATCCCATAAGCCTTCTTTACTGTTTCAATTTGCCTGGCCACCTTCAGAGAATAATGCATGTAAGCCCCGAGGTCCCTCTGCTCCTGTACTCCTCTCCAATTTGTACCATTGACCCTGTATTGTCTCTCTGTATTTCTTCTACCAAAATGCATTACCTCACATTTCTCTGCATTAAAACGCATCTGCCAGGTATCTCAACATTTGGCCAACTAGCCACTGTCCTTCTGAAGTTACACAGTGTCATTTTCAGAACTCACTACTTTCTCTAGCTTAATGTCATCTGCAAATATACAGATTGCTACATGTTAAAACTAATCGCCTTATAAAACTTGCCCTGCACACACAGTGTGTTGTGGGTGAAGGAAAAGATTCAAGGCATTTCAATGATCCCTGCCCCTAGGGTTTGCTGAATTGATCCTTTTGGCTTGTTAGGACTTCCTGTTCCTTGACCTTCTTTCTTTGCGTAATTTCTCTTGCTTGCAGGAGGAAGAGGGTGACTGGTTCACAACTTATCAAGTATGTGACCTGTTGGCTAAAAGCCATAGCTGATAGCAACAAATGGGGGAAAAGAAAACTGGCTTTCTTCCAACTGAGGCATTTTATACTTCAAAAGAAAGGACAGTAGCTTCCCTTTCCAGAGGACTAATGACTTCAAACCAAACTTTCACACCACGAAGCTATTCAGCTCCTTGGGAGCCAATCATAGATTTTTCACAAGTGGAAAGTCTTTGTCATTGGACTGTGGCATAGTGAGCAATTGTTAACATGTCATTTTGTACACTAAAATAAAGCAAGAAACTGTGGATGCTGGAAGCCTGAAACAAAAACAAAAATTGCTGGAGATACTCAACAGGTCTGGTAGCTTCTGTGGGAAGAAAGCAGAGTTAACGTTTTGAATCTGGTGACTCTTCATCAGAACTGTTAGCAGTTAGGAAAACGTGATAGTTAAGCTGAAGCCACAATAATGGGGAGTTGTAGATGGAATCCAAAGAGAGAGATGTGAGAGTGGTATGTTAACGAGGTTACGGGTGCTGGCAGTTTCTGTTGCAGGTTTGCTACTGTGCTCCAGCGAGCCTCTGCAACCAGTAAGAACACCATCTCATTTTCTGCTTGGGGTCCCTGCAGCCCCTAGGATGCAACACTGATTTCAGAAACTTTGGAATCCTATTCCATCTTCCATGCTTTTTAACCACTCCAAATCTGGTTCTGTTGTGACATGGAAACAAAAAGAGAAAATGTGGAAAATCTCAGCAGGTCTGGCAGCATTTGTAAGGAGAGAAAAGAGCTGACATTTTGAGTCTAACTGACCCTTTGTCAAAGCTTTGACAAAGGGTCAGTTAGACTTGAAACGTCAACTCTTTTCTCTCTTTACAGATGCTGCCAGAGCTGCTGAGATTTTCCAGCATTTTCTCTTTTTGTTTTCAGATTCCAGCATCCGCAGTAATTTGCTTTTATCCTGTTGTGACATGGATTGCTTTTAACACTGTCACCCATTCTCCAATATTCCTTGACACATTATCATGTTATATGGGTTGCATCAGTAGAGCCTACCCGTTTTCTACTGCTCTTAATTCTTATTATTGTGGGTAGAACTGGTTTTGAGGAAGGTAAAACCAATGACTGCAGATGCTGGAAACCAGATTCTGGATCAGTGGTGCTGGAAGAGCACAGCAATTCAGGCAGCATCCGAGGACAGGCAAAATCGACGTTTCGGGCAAAAGCCCTTCATCAGGAATAAAGGCAGAGAGACTGAAGCGTGGAAAGATAAGCTAGAGGAGGGTGGGGTGGGGATAGAGTAGCATAGAATACAATAGGTCAGTGGGGAAGGAGATGAGACCTGACCAGGTAGTCACGGGGGGAACGGTCTTTGCGGAAGGCGGAGAGGGGTGGGGAGGGAAATATATCCCTGGTGGTGGGGTCTGTTTGGAGGCGGAGAGGGGTGGGGAGGGAAATATATCCCTGGTGGTGGGGTCTGTTTGGAGGCGGAGAGGGGTGGGGAGGGAAATATATCCCTGGTGGTGGGGTCTGTTTGGAGGCGGAGAGGGGTGGGGAGGGAAATATATCCCTGGTGGTGGGGTCTGTTTGGAGGCGGAGAGGGGTGGGGAGGGAAATATATCCCTGGTGGTGGGGTCTGTTTGGAGGCGGAGAGGGGTGGGGAGGGAAATATATCCCTGGTGGTGGGGTCTGTTTGGAGGCGGAGAGGGGTGGGGAGGGAAATATATCCCTGGTGGTGGGGTCTGTTTGGAGGTGGCGGAAATGTCGGCGGATGATCGGCGGTTTTGAGGAAGGTCATTTAACCGAAGCGTTAACTCTGATTGTTCTCCACAAATGATGCCAGACCTGCTGAGCTTTTCCAGTAATTTCTATTTTTGTCTTTCATTTACAGCATCTGCAGTCCTGTAGCATGGGGACCCGGGTTTGATTCCAGCCTTGGCTGACTGTCTGTGTGGAGTTTGCACATTCTCTCCATGTCTGCATGGATTTCCTCTGGGTGCTCCGGTTTCTCCCCACAATCCAAATATGTGCAAGTTAGGGTGGATTGGCTGTGCTAAATTGCCCGTGCTGTTTGGAGGGGGGGGTGGGTGTGTAGGTTAGGTGCATTAGTTAGGGGTAAATATAGCATAATAGAGTAGGGGATTGAGTCTGGGTGGGTTACTCTTCAGAGGGTTGGTGTGGACCTGTTGTGCCAAAGGGCCTGTTTTCACACTGTAAGGATTCTGTGAAATTTTGGTTTTGGCTTTTCTCTGTCCTGGCCTGGTTGAATAAATAACAACGTAAACAGTGCTTAGTAATCAGTAGCCGAGAAAATGCACAACAGGTCAGGCAACATCCGATGAGCAGGCATAAGCCCTTCACCAGGAATCAGTAACATGCTTTTCAAAAAGAGCAGTAAGTCTTTACACAACGCTTGGTTTTCAGAACAGTCCTATTCCCATTTCAATTGTCATCAGTGATGCAGAAAAATATAAAGATCTAGTCCTTACAATACAGCTTATTATTGAAATATGATATATTGGGGAAGGCTGATATACAAAGGGACTCTGGTGTATTCGTGCACGGGTTAAAAACAAGCCTATAAGTGAAGCAAGCAAGTGAAATGATATGTTGGCCTTCTTTGCTAGAGAGGTTCAGCACATAAGTGATTTCTGCATAGATCTCATACTTGCTGCAGAGGATGTGCAGTGAAGGTTCAACAGACTGATTCCTGGGGTGGCAGATTTGTTATATGAAGAAAGATTAGGGCAACTCGGCCTGTTTTCACTGGAGTTTACATGAATGAGAGAGAATCTCATTAAATACTTTGACAATTCTAGATGGACTGAATTCAGGAATGACGTTTTCCCCTGTCTGTCATGATCCAGAACCTGTGGTCACAGTTTCAAGAAACTTGGATTGAGATAAGAAGTTTCTTCATTCAAAGAGTGGTGAATCTGTGGAATTTTCTACTACAGAATGCTGTGGAAGTGAAGTAACTACCACAAGAAAGAAATAGATTTCTAAACCATATCAACTAATCTGATTGTGCAAAGCATTCAACACAGTGTCCAATGTTAGGTGTGATTCTGCAATCGGACAATATTTGCTGGATAAACCAGAGTATGCAAAGAATTACACTGACAACAATTTTGGATTGTTGGTTGGTCTTGCAGATTAAGCACTTGCATGTACTATAAGATACATACATTAATAGACTGGGCGCTTCTTTGCAGACAGAAAGGACACATGCAGTTTCAAGTCAACGTAATAGATCACAGTCATTTGCTGGTTCATTTCTCTGACTAATGTTCTAACCAATCAATGTGAGCCCACCTGGTTTAAAATTGGAACAAAACCTGGCAGTTATCAGTCAATCACCAATAACCAATGCATTTTCCATAGCACTCCCTCTATGAATCAGAGTGCACTTTCAACTAATTAGCACTCTTAATTGTTGCAGCATAAATGTTGGTTTTCTTTATTGGTATTGTTAAGAATTGATGTAATGAGTGCCAGACTAAAACCTCTGACAAAATATGCCTTTATTTCCTCCGGTTACTGGTTAGGTTTCAGGTCTAGTTCTGAAGAAGGGTCACGAGACCCAAAAAGTTAATTTGGATTTCTTTCCAGAAATACTGCCAGACCTGCTGAGATTTTCCAGCAATTTCTGTTTTTATTTGGAATTTGAACTTGCCATTTATTTTTGACCATTCCCCTAAGGTCAAGGTCTAATATCTTCTGTGCGTGCATGTGGGGCATGTGTAGTCAAATGATTCCCATTCTCATTTATGGACAGGTACTTGGCAGTCTGAGAGAATTTCAATTGTGATTGATATGTAAGTTGTATCAGGGAGTCCAAGGTTCATCATAACTTTAGAAGAGCAGTGAAAACCCTGATGACATAAGCAACACATATTTTCTGATTTCCTCCGCTTCTTTCATCATAGTCTGTGAGCAATGTGGAATTGGGTGCAAGATGTGTATCTTTTTAACTCTGGCTATAAAGCAAATGTTCTTCCTTGGAATGCAAGGTAATGAGTTTGGGTGGTAGAACATGTGATGATACAACGTATCTGATGTGAAATATCAGATCCCCTGATATGTGGTACATTTTAAAATATTGACAATATGAGGATGGTCCAGGTAAGAAGTGTTGAAGTACAACACCAACATGGTCTCATTGGTGCAGTTGGCTCATAGAGCTGAATGGCCTTCTCCTGTTTTTATCTCTCGTTATTGTGATGAAGATTCATAATTCATTATTATTTGGGAATTTATATTTTAAAGTGAAGGAAAAATGGATTTTGGTTTTTAGTTCTATGAAGGTCTTTTTCTGACAATTAGAAAGTAATTTTGAACATTGAGTTAAAAACAGCATTTACATAAAGTCATATGGTTTTAACTAATAACCAACAAGCCACCTAGAGAAATCAATTGCTAAGTTGTTTACTGACTTGAGTTTTACAACCAGCAGAAGAGAGAGCCAGAAGCAAATTCATTAAGAGAGAAGAGACGTAACAATAAAGTTGCAGTTATTAGGAATTTCCAAGTAGTCAGGTCTGGGGAGTATTCCTAACTCAGTGAAAAGAGTGCTTCAGAAACAAAAGTTGTGGAGTTGTCAAAGAGGAAAACTACCTCGAAGCCTGTTGAACTGAGTGAGGAGTTTGTTTTAAGAGTTTAGGGAGAGATTTTGAAGAAACTAAGAAAACAGTATCTTGTGAATGTGAAGAAATTTGCTAAAAAGAAACTGGTTACCGCTGTGCTAGTTGACTCCTCGCTGAGGTTTGAGTGTCTCTGAGGCTATTACTGAGATAAAATGAATGAATGTTTCTTTCTGATGTTTGTAATGAAATTATTCTGATAGTGCTCATATAGTTCATGATTTTCTTTTGCTAAAAATACATTGGCAGCCTTTTGTAAATATGTTTAGTATCTGATCTCCTCTAATCTAAGTTATGATCTACCAACCCAAATTTTACTCTGCGATCTGACCAATATTATCATCAGCTTAGATCCTAATAAGATCATGTTCTTACATTTGTTATGTTGAAATTGCTGACTAGCCACAGCTTATTTTGGCAGCAGTTAGACCATTTGCACCAATAGTTACTAGTGGTGTACCACAAGGATCTGTTTTGGGGCTACTGCTATTTATCATTTTTATAAATGACCTGGATGAGAGGGTAGAAGGAAAGGTTAGTAAATTTGCAGATGACAGGTGGAGTTGTGGGAAGTGCCAAAGGATGTTGCAAGTTACAGAGAGACATAGCTGCAGACTGAGAGGTGGCAAATGGAGTTTAATGTGGAAAAGTGTGAGCTGATTCACTTTGGAAGGAGTAACAGGAATACAGAGTACTGGACTAATGGTAAGACTCTTGGCAGTGTGGATAAGCAGAGAGTTCTCTGTGTCCATGTACATAGATCCCTGAAAGTTGCCTCCCAAGTTTATAAGGCTCTTAAGAAGTCATACAGTGTGTTAGTTTTTATTGGTTGAGAAATTGGGTTTTGGAGCCATGAAGTCATGTTGCAGCTATAGAAAACTCTGGTGCAGCTGCACTTGGAGTATTGCGTGAAGTTCTGGTTGCCACATTATAGGAAGGATGTGAAGGCATTGGCAAGAGTGCAGAGGAGATTTACCAGGATGTTGCCTGGTAAGGATGGAAGGTCTTATGTGGAAAGGCTGAGGGACTTGAGGCTGCTTTTGTTAGAGAGAAGGTAGTTAAGAGGTGACTTAATAGAGACATACAAGATGATCAGGGGATTAGATGGAGTGGACAGTGAGAGCCTTTTTCCTTGGATAGTGATGGCTGGCAAAAGGGATATAGCTTTAAGACATTTTGACACCATACTAGGTAACATCGTCAGTGAGCCTCCGGTGAAGCACTGGTGGTATGTCCCGCTTTCTATTTATGCGTTTAGTTTTCTTTGGGTGGTTGATATAATTTCCGGTTCTTTTTCTCAGAGTATGGTCCAAATCGAAATGTTTGTTGATGGAGTTCTGGTTGGAATGCCACGCTTCAAGGAATTCTCGTGTGTGCCTCCGTTTGGCTTGTCCTACGATGGATGTGTTGTCCCAGTCAAAGTGATGTCCTTCTTCATCTGTATTTAAGGATACTAGTGAGAGTGGGTCATTCTTTTTGTGGATAGTTAATGTTCATGTAACCTGGTGGCTAGTTTTCTGCCTGTTTGTCCGATGTAGTGTTCGTTACAGTCCTTGCAAGGTATTTTGAAAATGACATTTGTCTTGCTTGTTTGTATAGGGTCTTTTTAAATTCATTAGCCGCTGTTTAATGTGTTGGTAGGTTTGTGGGCTACCATGATGCTAAGAGGTCTGAGTACTGTGGACATCATTTCTGAGGTGCCTTTGATGTGGGGTAAAGTGGCTAGGATTTCTGGGCACTTTGTGTCTGCTTGTTTGGGTTTATTGCTGAGACATTGGCGGACTGTGTTTATTGAGTACCCATTCTTCTTGAATATGCTGCATAGGTTTTCCTCTTCTGCTGTTTGTAGTTCTTCGGTGCTGCAGTGTGTGGTGGCTCATTTAAATAATGTCCTAATGTAGCTTCATCTGTGGGTGTCGGAATGATTGTTTCTGTAGTTCAGTATTTGGTCAGTATGTGTTGTTTTCCTGTAGACGTAGGTTTGAAGTTCCCCATTGATTGTTCGCTCTGCTGTGACATTTAGGAATGACAGTTTGTTATTGTTCTCGTTTTTCTTTTGTGAATTTAATGCCAGTGAGAATATTATTGATGGTGTTGCAGGTTTCCTCTAAATTGTTTTGTTTGGTGATGACAAAGGTGTCATCCACATAACGGACTCAAAGTTTGGGCTGGTTGATTGGGAGAGCTGTTTGTTCATCAGCTGTTTGCTGATGAAGTTGGCGCTGTCTGATGTTTGTGTCTTTGGTTCTTCTGGTAGTGTAGTCAGTGTTTCTTTGGCCAGGTTGATGTTAATGGATGCAAACAGAGCTGTTATGTCAAAGGAGACTATTATTTCATCCTCTTCTATCTTGGTTTATTTGGAGTTCAGGAGTTCCTGGTGGAGTGAATGGAGTGGTGTAACTTTTCTAATAAGTGTTTTAGTCTTTGGTGGAATTCCTTGGGTAGTCTGTATGTTGTTGTTTCAGGTGGTGAGTCTATGGGTGTGGGGGGCCCTGCTGGTGTGTGTACTTTAGGTAATCCGGACTACCCAACTGCGGATTACCTGAAGTACACAAACTAGGAGGCACCCCACCCCCACCTCCCCATGCCCATAAACTCATTACCTGGAACACCAACATAGCCAAGGAATTACACCAAAGACTGAAACACTTAGCAGAAGACTCATGCCACTCCATTCACTTCATGCAGGAATTCCCGAACACCATCAAAGACACTAAGAAGAGAATGAAATAATGGTCTCCTTTGGCATAACAGCGCTGTTCACATTCATTAAAATCAACCTGACCAAAGAAACACTGACTATACTACTAAAAGAACCAAGGACACAAACACCAGATAGCGTCAACTTCATCAGCAAAGGTAGCAGCGTCAAGCTAGTGGATCTATGCCTTACCACCCACTTTACATTCAATGACAAGACCTACAAACAAATCAATGGAACACCCGTGGGATTATCAATATCAGGAGACCCAGCAGAGGCAGTAATGCAGAGACTTGAACAAACAGCTCTGCCAACAATCCAACCCAAACTTTGGATCTGCTACGTGGATGACACTTTTGTCATCACCAAACAAAACAAATTAGAGGAAACCTACAACACCATCAATAATATCCTCACTGGCATTAAATTCACAAAAGAAGAGAACAACAATAAACTGCCATTACTAGATGTCACAGTAGAGCAAACAGTCCATGGGGAATTTCAAACCTGCGTCTACAGGAAAACAACACACGCAGACCAAATACTGAACTACAGAAGCAATCATGGCAACACCCACAAATGAAGCTGCATTAGGACATCATTTCAATGAGCCACCACACACTGCAGCATTGAGGAACCACGAAGAGAAGAGCAATGCCACCAGGATACATGAACATCAACTAGCCACAAAAAGACATGACCCACTATCACTAGAATCCTTACGTACAGATGAAGAAGGGCACCACTTTGACTGGGACAACACATCCATCCTAGGACAAACCAAAGAGAGAGACACATGAGAATTCCTTGAATCATGGTATTCCAACTGGAACTCCATCAATAAATACATTGATTTGGACCCCATCTACATTCCTCTAACAAGAAAAACCGGAAATGATATCACCCACCCAAAGAAAGCTAAACACATATATAGAAATTGGGGCATACCACTGGTGCTTCATTGGAGGCTCACTGATGATGTTACCTAGTACGGTGATGAAATGTCTCAAAAGAAACCTTCCAGCTCAACAAGCAAACTTACATCCAGAACCTCAACCTGAGCTACAAATCTTTTCAAAAATCACTAACTTAGCTTTAACTTGAGGGGTGATAGATGTCGGACAGATGTCAGAGGTAGGTTCTTTGCTCAGACAGTAGTAAGTGCATGGAATGCCATGTCTGCAACAGGAGTAGACTTGCCAACTTTAAGAGCATTTAATTGGAGATGGGATAAATATATGGATGATGATGGAATAATGTAGGTTAGAGGGACTTCAGATTGGTTTCACAAGTCGGCACATCTTTGAGTGCTGAAAGGCCTGTCCTGCGCTGCTATGTTTTATGTTCTTAAAATACCTGTTTGTAGTGCAGATAAGCATGCTTTGTCAGTAATTATTTAATAAACTTCGAACATAGTGTAAACATTACAACCTCCTCATTCACCAAATGTAGAAATTCAGATATAAATTTGTCAACCACAGTGTTTTATTGGAGTTTTTAAGACTATATTGATCTGTATTAATGTGTGTTGGGACTTTGCATTCATCAGTGATTACTCAGAATATTGACTCTCAGTGAGACATACCAAACCTGTTCATGCATTTCATCCAAGATCTGCTTCGATGTTGTTTTCTCTTTCCAGAATATGCCCTTTTGCAGTGACAGCTGTTTGGGCCTGAATTCTTCTCATGCAGTTATTGAGATTGATCAAGTTGATCATGATGACTGATTTTTGTTTTTATATGTATCTTTTCCATACAAGCATGATCATGTTATGCATTATTTTAGCAGGCAGCCTGTAAGAAGAAAACAACAGACAGAGTCGTGAGTTCATGGAATGCCCTGCCACTAGCAGTGGTGGACTCTCCCTCTTTATGGGCATTTAAGCGGGCATTGGATAGGCATATGAAGGATAGTGGGCTAGTGTAGGTTAGGTGGGCTTGGATCGGCGCAACATCGAGGGCCAAAGGGCCTGTACTGCGCTGTATTCTTCTATGTTCTATATCTCTTGCTAGCATCATTTGTGCAATACTTGAACATGCTAGTTCATGCTTGAGTCATGAAGTAATTTAAAAATCACTATGTCATGACACATACTCAGTTTGGTTTTATTGAAAATATTCCTGAAGCATTCCTGAAGAAGGGCTTATGCCCGAAACGTCGATTTTCCTGTTCCTTGGATGCTGCCTGACCTGCTGCGCTTTTCCAGCAACACATTTTTCAGCTTTATTGAAAATATACATGGTAGTGGGAGTTTCTTCAGGAGTGCCTGAACCATGAGGAATGGGGAACAACAATGACTTTTAAAAAGCAATAAGTACATAATGAAGTAAATCTGGTAATAGGATGATGTGGAGGAGCTGGTGTTAAACTGGGGTGGACAAAGTTTAAAAAAATCACACAACACAATGTTATAATCCAACAGGTTTATTTGGAAGCACTAGCTTTCAGAGCGCTGCTCCTTCAGGTAGTTAAGAAGCAGCAACCTGAAAGCTGGTACTTCCAATTAAACCCATTGGACTATAACCTGGTGTTGTCATTTTTAACATGGTAATAGGATGAAGAGGTGGTACCCCAGTTGAAGTTGATTGATTTATATTTTCTCAGGCCGAGAAATCTATCCACTGTCATCACAGTTTTGTTACACTGTGTAGCTGCCATCATCTCTAAACCTAGTGTTGACAACTAGGCAAAATACAAAGTCTGGTGGTTGAGGACAGCATGCAGATGCAGCACAGATTTTTTTAATACTGCTTCCAAACAGCAGTTGATGATACATAGAACATTACAACGCATTACATGTTGCATTGACCAATGAAACCAATCAGAAGCCCATCTAACCTACACTATTCCATTATCATCTATATGTTTATTCAATGACCAATTAAATGCCTTTCGAGTTGGTGAGTCCACTACTGTGGCAGGCAGGGCGTTCCACACCCTTACTATTCTCTGAGTAAAGAACCTATCTCTGACCCTATCTATCGCCCCTCAATTTAAATCTATGTCCCCTTTTGCTAGCCATCACCATCCAAGGAAAAAATCTCTGTGTCCACCCTATCTAATCCTCTGATCATCTTGTATGTTTCTCTTTAGTCACCTCTTAACCTTCTTCTCTCAAATGAAAACAGCCTCAAGTCTCTCAGCCTTTCCTTAAAAGACTTTCCCACCATACCAAGCAACATCCTAGTAAATCTCCTCTGCACCCTTTCGAATGCTTCCACATCCTTCCTAAAATGTGGTGACCAGAACTGTACACAATATTCCAAGTACTTTCCCATTAGCAAAATACAAATTTAGTCCTACAGGTTGCATTTGAACTAATGTGAATTTCTAA
Organism: Chiloscyllium plagiosum; assembly: GCF_004010195.1. Lineage (NCBI taxonomy): Eukaryota > Metazoa > Chordata > Chondrichthyes > Orectolobiformes > Hemiscylliidae > Chiloscyllium > Chiloscyllium plagiosum. The sequence goes on along the minus strand of NC_057712.1, from coordinate 14,644 downwards.
GATTAAACTTTGCACAAATCCTGAATGCTGTTGTGATTGGTCATCACTGACAGCCAATTCCTCTTGTCTCAATTGCAACTCTGTCTTTTACCGAAGTACACAGGCTTTTGTTTGATTGGGAATGGTTTTGGGTTAGATAATGGACCACGTATTGCGGTTGACAAGTTTAGACTTCACTTTAGATTTTATCGTCACGCATATTCAAGTACAGTGAAAAGTGTACAAAGTCTTGATTCACTGGCACCATGTTAGTTTACAAAAGACAAGATTAAAACAGAAGCAGAGGGGGGGATTCGCGATGGTGGTAACCCAGTAGGTCTGAAAATGCTGAGCTCTGCCCAGGACCCAGGACAAAATGGGGACTTACCCTCCCCTCACTTTTTAAATTATTAAAAATAGCTTTTTCCTAACTGCTATAATCATTTTGCACCAAATTTTAGCAGTTTGGTACATTCTAAAATTACTGAAGATAAAGGATCACGAAGTTTGCAACAGGCGGGACCCCCCACCCCCGCAGCAACAGATGTGTCTGCGGTCGCCCCGGGGGCCCTACCTGCAGAGGCAAGCCTGATCTTGCAGTTTGTCAAGCTCCGAGAGAAGATTGATGCTTCGATTGAGGAGACCCGGTCCAGGTGGGAGTCGAGAAACTCGGGCAGCGTGTTGGAGGGTGTGGAGCAATGAGCCTCCGAGACCACTGCTGACTCTTCCGTGGGTCAAGTCTGGGCTCTAGAATGTCAAGTCCTGGCCTTGGAAGGGCAGATTGATGACCTCGAAAATTGAGGTCGTCAAGAATATTCGGTTGCTGGGCCTTCCCGAATGGGAAGGAGGAAGGCCAGCTTGATGACTTTTTGGAGCAACGGTTCCCACAACTGCTGAAGCTGGAGTCTGAGTTAGGCTGGGTTGGGTGCGTGTTGAGTGGGCCCACTGGGTTGCTGTGTGCAAGCCCAGGTCGTATCGGCGCTCCTGCCCGGTTCTAGTATGATTTCAGCATTACAGGGACAAGCAAATGCTGCTGGAGGCCTCCAGAGCTTTGGGGAAGGATCCTGAAGCCATGGTATACAAGGGATCCAAAATAATGCTGTTCCAGGACTTCTCTCCAGTTGTGGTATGCAAGAGGAAGGTGTTTGACGCGGTAAAGAAGCATCTGAGGGATTTAAATATTCAGTACTCCATGAGATACCCGGCAACGCTGCGCTTCAGTCACGGAGAGTCTGTGTATAACTTCGGATCGCCAGAAAAAGCAAAAGAATTTTTGGATGCTCTCAAATAGACTGAAGGATTTGAACTACATGGGCAATTATTTTATTTTACCTCTTTATTTCCTCCTCCTCCTTCCCCCTCTCTCTTTTTCATCCTTCCTTGGGGGGTTTCTTTCTCTTAACTCTTATTTATAACTTGCTTGGTTTATCTGGTTTTTGGGTTTTTTTGAGTTTTCCTTTAATATTTGCTGGGATTATAATTTTATATATTTTATTGCATGTTGCTTTGTTAAGAATGCTGAGATAATAATATGGAGGGGCAGGTTGGTTGCCCACTTCTAATTCTTGCATTATAAGACATTAGTATTTGTTTATCTTACATTGCGAAGTCTGGGCTGAGGGCACAGCTCTTGCTGGGAGGTGTTATGGTGGGATTATTGGATGATAGGAGTGCCCCCTGTGGTCAAGGGGGAAAGTCTCCTTTTAATTATGTCTTATGTTATTATTTCTTAGGAGTAGTTCTTGTAAGTCTTGATTTAGTTGTTTCACAAGTTGTATTTTTAAATTTATGTGGATTGTTTATGGTCTCTACTCAATGCTCTTTGGGTGGGATTCTTCCTACTGGGGGGGGGGTCTTGGACTTTCTTGAACTATCATGGCTAGTCATTCATTAAACGGTGCACCTGGAATGTCAAAGTGAGTCACTCGTCAATTAAAAGGAAAAAGATACTATCAAGTCTTAAAAAAGAGAAGGTTGATTTAGGCCTTTTACAGGAAACACACCGACTTGATAAGGAACATTTGAAGCTGCAGCAGGAGGATTTGGTCAGGTGTTCTTTTCATCTTTTCATTCGAAAAGTAAGGGAGTGGCCGTTCTTATCCAGAAGAATCTTCCATTCCAAATGTTAAGCCAGATCAAAGACAAGTCCGGACAGTTTATAATGCTTAAAGCCGTAATGTATGGAGAGGAGTACGGAATTTTGAATGTGTATTGCCCCCCCAGCACATCTTTTTAAATTCGTAACAGATGTGCTCTCCAAGTTGATGGCCCTTGGGGTGCGTCACATAATTATAGGGGGAGATTTTAATTGTATAATCGATCCCGAGGTGGACAGGATACCTGGGAGCTTTGTGGGCATAGCTCTGAGATCTAGGCAGTTGATTGATCTGAAGAGGGAGTTGGGACTGGTAGATGTGTGAAGGTGTTTTCACCCTGAGGGTAGAGATTTTACTTTTTATTCTAAAAAGTAAAGTGCCATACCAGAATCGATTTTTTTTTTGTCCTTTCAACCTTTCTGAATTTGATATTGTCTTGACCATGCAGCAGTGCTCAGGGAACCTCGATTATCCGAATGAGGTGGGTGGGCACTATTTCGTTCGGATAATCAGTTATTCGGTTAATTGATCAAATGCCTTTGCTCTAGACTCCCCGTTCAGGAGACTGGTGCCCCCCGCCTGACCCCAACCCCATCCAGCACTGCCCCCCCCCACCACCGCCCCCCCCAGGGCAGCCGGACTGGACACCAACAATAAGACTGCTGTTGCTGCCTTTGTGGGGTAAGTTTCTAAATAGCACGTGTGTGTGCACGTGAGCGCACACATACGCACGTACACACGCGCGCGCACAAATTTTTACTGCAACTTTTTGGCAGGTTCCACCTCCGCCCTGTAAAGGACAATGTTAGTCAGATTATCTGGGCAATGAGGGTTTAGGGTACACCCCCCTATAGAACTCCAGGTTAAAGTGTGGGGAAAGAGAGAGTATGGGAGGTCAGTCATTTGGAGACAGTGCCTGTTTAAACATGTCTTTGATGTAATGTTTCTATTGGGACCTCGAAATCTCCTTCGGATAATCCAATTTTCAGATAATTGGTATTCAGATAATCGAGGTTCCTCTGTATATGAAGGTCAAGACTAATGGCAACAAGATGCGTTCCCGACATTAGCATATGGACCCTTTTCTATTGAAGGATAGTAAGTTCATAAAAAACTACTCGCAGGAATTTAAAACTTTCTGGGGTATCAATTCGAGTACAACCAGTAACCCATCGGTGATGTGGGAGACTGCTCAGGCATATGTGCGCGGCTTGATTATCTCACATTCTGCGACCCAGAAAAGACAAAAGGGAGAACAACAGCATCTGCTTGAGGCTCACCTGAAGGCAGCTGAGTCAACGTATGTAGATAGGCCATCCATTACTAAGTTACAGTGGATTACAGTCCTCAGGGCGACTTTGAATACCGCACTTAAACAGCAAAGAGGGAGATACTAGGTGCAAAGCAGAGATTATTTGAGCAAGGCGATAAGCCAGGCAGGTATCTATCGTATCTTGCCAGAAAGACAAAGGCTCCCCAATTCATTACATCTATTAGAGAAGGTGCTGGTACTTTGACTTGTGATCCTAAAATGATCAATGCAGCTTTTAGAAAGTTCTGTTTTGAGCTGTATCAGTCAGAGGGCTGTGAGGATACAGCAAGGAAGATGGAGTATGGTCCTTTCAAGCTTAACCTCGGAGCAGGTGTCTCTTTTGAACGACCCCCCGACAACTCAGGAGGTGCAGGAGGCGGTGAGGCAACTCCAGAGTGGTAAAGCGCCCAGGCCAGACAGATTTCAGGTTGAGTTCTAAAAAGAGTTTATAGATGAATTGGCCAGACCACTTATAGATATGTATAACTATTCATATAGTCAGGGTAGTCTTCCACCCTCTCTAAGAGAAGCAAATATCTCTCTCATTCTTAAGAAAGAAAAAGCCCCAGATGACTGTACTTCGTACAGACCTATATTCTTATTGAATGTGGACTTTAAAATCCTCTCAAAAATGCTGGCATTAAGATTGGAGAGGGTTTACCATTTATTATAAAAGAGGATCAGACGGGGTTTATTAAGGATCGCAGATCTACTATAATATCAGAAGAGTATTATACATGGTACAAGTCTGCCAGCAAAGAGCGATACCGGGTTTAGTCATCTCCCGAGATGCAGAGAAAGCATTTGACCGGGTGGAATGGCCATTTTTTCATATACTATGGAGCGGTTTGGCATTGGAGAGGTCTTTATCAAGTAGGTCGCAGTATTATATAACCACCCTAGAGCAGTGGTGATTACTAACGGCATAAGATCGGATAGCTTTAGTGTTGGCAGAGGTTGTCGTCAAGGATGCCCTCTCTCACCACTACTATTTACACTAGTGATCGAACTGCTGGTGGAAGCTATCCAAACTGACCCCAATACAACAGCCCCAGAGGTAGGATCGGGTAAGCATAACATCACTCTTTATGCAGATGACGTCCTTCTTTTCTTAAATGATCCATCGATATCTGTGCCCTGCTTAATTCAAGTGGTTAATTTATTTGGTATGTTTTCAGGGTACAAAATTAACTTTACGAAGTCAGAGGCCATGCCACTAGGGGGTCTTACCAGCAAATCCAATTTTGCAGATTGATCCCGCTTCCCCTTTCTGTGGTCACTGGGAGGTTTTCTCTATTTAGGTATTTTAATTACCCTGGTATTTGGTCAGCTATATAAAGCTAATTATATGCATTTATTAGAGTAAATAAGGCAGGACCTCCAATGTTGGAAAGATCTCCCCATATCCTGGCTGGGAAGAATAGCTTTGATCAAGATGAATATTCTCCCTAGCCTATTATACCCCATGAAAATGCTTCCCCTGATGTTGCCGAGACAGGCGCTGCGTAAGCTTTATAGTTGTCTCAGCTCCTTTATTTGGAATCGTACACAGCCCCTTATTAAATTAGATAAGTTGCAGCTCCCATAAGTAAGGGGAGGTCTAGATTTTCTGGATTTTAAGAAGTACCATATCATATGTGACTGATGGGGTCTCTTGTGATCCACAATCAATTTGGCTGGATATCGAGGCTTCCCAAGCAAAATGCCCCCTCATCAATCTATTATTTATGGATGAGATGAGAAATATCACGGATTATTGTAAAAACCCGATTGTACTAAACGCAATCAAAGCTTGGAGGATGATACAACAGGGTGAGGGTAATTTACAAAAATCCTCCTCTTTTACTCCTATAGTAGGAATGTTGGGATTTCAGCCAGACTTGACAGATGTTGGATTTAAAATTTGGGAGTCCAGAGACATCTCCTGTTTGGGAGATCTGTGCGATGGGGAGACCATGATGTCTTTCAAACAGCTGCGTCAAAAGTTCGGGTTGCCTCGCAAGGACCTTTTTCGATATTTTCAAGTGCGAGACTTTGTACAAAAAGAGACCACATTGATGACTAATCCTTACAAATCAGATATGGAAAGGAGAGTGCTTCGGCCAATGGGTACACCCTCCGTCAGCACTCTATACCACTTGCTAGGTAATAAGGTATTGAAGGACACAGAAGGGTTATATAAAACCTAGATTCAAGAGTTAGGGATGGAAATCTCCTTAAAGATGAGGGAGGATATCTGGGAAAATGCCAGGAAGATCTCTATCTGTAATAGAACCCAGGCTATTCAATTGAAGACACTTCATAGGGCTCATATAGCACCAGAGCAGCTTGCAAAGTTTAAGGCAGAGGCGTCCCCAATGTACCCTAAATGTAAAGTAGAAGTTGGTACTCTCACTTATTGTTTGTGGATATGCCATAAGATTCGTAGATACTGGGACGGTGTAGCGAATGCCTTGGTAAAGATTTTTGGAATGGAGATTGGGTTGGACCCAGTGTCCCTCTTTTTAGGCTTTCCTAATCTTCTGTCTCCAGGTGCATAAACTCCAGAAACTGTTACTGTCCTCTCCTTTTGTTCAAGGAAAAACATGTTGGCAAGTTAGGTAACGGAAAGTCCCCCAGGATTTTTGAATTGGCATAGGATAGTTATGGAACATATTCCCCTGGACTTCCTTACAAATATGGTGTACCAAAAAACGGAATTATTTTATAGAACATGACGGCCCTTTTTGAACTACGCCAATGCATACTATTTAGGGTGTCTCTTTATCCGTGAGGATGATGTTTGTTGTTTCGGGGGCCTTTGGGAGGAAGAATCCCGTATAAATACAGGTCTTGTTATGACTTGATATAATTTTATTTAGAATGCTTATTTATTTATTTACCTTTTTTCTCTTTTTTTTATGTTAGTTATGTACTATACTAGTTTTTATATATACAGTCTTCTTTCTTGTATCTTATTTTGTGTTTTCGTAGTTTGTAGAGTAGATTAGTAGTTAGTTTTCTTAATTTATATTGATGCTGTTATTATATTGTAAAGTGGTTACACTATTTTGTAGTAATTTTGTAAAAAATCCCAAAAACCTTTTTCTTCTCAATAAAAATATTTACATAAAAAAACAGAAACAAATGTAACAGCCAATAGAAAAGCAAGTGCCCACCCCTGCCATGATTCCTTGTTGCCACAAAAACAAAGCCACAAAGTTGATCCCTCAGTCTACAAATACTCAGGTGCCCAAAACCATGAAATCCCTACAGTGTGGAAGCAGGCCATTCAGCCCATCAAGTTCACTCCTACCCTCTGAAGAGCATCCTACCCAGATTCACTCCCCTGCCCTATCCATGTAACCCTACATTTTCCATGGCTAATCCACTTAGCCTGTGCATCTCTGGATACTATGCACAATTTAGCATGGCCAATTTTGGGACTGTGGGAGGAAGCAAGAGCACCCTGAGGAAACTCGCGCGGACATGGGGAGAACGCGACCGCAGCTGGAATGGCACCACCTATGCTATCAGATACCTGAGCCCAGCCCTGGCCTGGAACCACACTGCTGCCACTGGAACCATGTCGCCATTCTTTGGCGCAAACATGACTCCATGGTGTTGTTGCTGACATGAATCTGCTGAAGCTGCATGGTCCTGAAATGGACTCAAACTTGATGCTGTGCCCACCATGCTGAAGCACCTGGCACCACCTCCTGGTTTATGTTGCTGCTGCTGCCATCTCCTGCAACTACTATTTTGGTTTATTGTTGGCAATAGTAGACTAAGGGGCCAGGTATTTACTTTAACCATGACTGATATCCACTCCACATGGCTAAACTTCAGATGAAATCAGAGTAGTCAAAGTTTCCATGTTGTCATGTTCTGAAAGGGACACTTCTGGGCCTGACAAGAATGATAGATTTTGTATTACCTTTCTGCCCTTTCAAATCATCTCATTTCGCGTGAAGAGTATCACAGGAAATATATTTATTAATGTGTGTATAATTCCTTCTTTGTGTAGGCACTAACAGGTTTGAAAAGAGCTGAATAAATTTAGAACTGTTAAACTGCACAAGATGATCATTTAGATCATTCATGCAAGGCTACTGCAAGTGAAAGTCAAAGGGCAATTATGATTTAAAACCCTGGATGACATATTCTGGTGAATGTGGGTGATTCAACTTCACTCAGATGAAAGTCATGTGGAAGATAAATAATTTAATGTCATATGTTTTCCTGTTTGAATTGCAACTAGGATTGACACTAATCAATTATTAATCCTGTTTCTGAACAATGAGTCATCTTGATAATTCAACAGAATTTAACTTGCTTTTCAGATTTAGTCTGGAACTGAATGATCTTTGTACTGGAAAAGCCTAATGTTCATTACTGCTGAGTTCAAATTGTATCACCATAATTTGAATTGGTTCAGAATACAAATTGCATATTTTTTTGCCTGAGGTTTGCACTTTATTTGTTTATACGCAACTCATTGCCAACATGTTAATTTTTTTTGCAACAGCATATTTGTAAAATGCCTAGAATCCTGATTAAGCTAATATTAACATTTTTAGCCAATAATTAGCAAATATAATTGTTTTTACATGACATGTTTCTAAGAAAAATGTTGAACAAAGTTTGCAGCTTGTTTTTAAAAACAAGTTTATTATATTGATTTTCGATGGAATTAATGAAACTTCTGTCATTAATTAATACAAATTCTATCAAAATGCTTGCAGGGTAATGAATGAGTTGTAATCAGGTTTAGTTTCCTATGTAACACTCTCTAAGATGTCATTTATAAATAAGTAAAACCATCTAAACCATTATCAACAGGACGTGCTTTGTTGAGACTCACTGCTGCAAAGTTGAAACAAATGGGCATTGCTCAGGAGAGCCATCGTCAATCCTTGCTGAAGGAAATACTGCAACTGCATATACAAGATGATGTGGAAAGTCTTATTTCTGCCTTTGCAGGTATAATTAAATCAGAACTTCAAATGTAACATTTTTTTTCTTTCTTCGTTACAATAAATTAAAGCATCACCAACAAATATTTTGTGCATGGGTGTAAGAATGAGATTGTGTAAGTATGCTTGCTGATGCTTTTAATTAGATTTTTAATCACTTACTTGTAGCATATCCATGCTCTGTTCTGCTTTTGTTGCATCAATTAAGTTTCTGATTAATGGTCATCCCAGGTTGTTGTTAATAGGAGAAGCAGCAAAAGTATTCCTGTGTCAATGGAGGTGATTAGACTGTAATGTCGTAAATGATCATTATCTGGTACTTACGTGGGAAAAATGATAAATGCCATTTATTAATCTAAGCCTGAATGGTGACTAGGTTATGCTGCATGTGGAGATAGACTGCTTCAGTATCTGAGGAGTTGCTGATGAAACTGAACACTATCTAATTAATCATCTGTTGATGGATGAGGCAACTGAAGTTGACTGTGCCTAGGCTGCCTTGAGAACCTTTAGCAGCAATGCCCTGGGGCTCAGATATAGCAGCATTGACGACCAACCTTATCTATGCTCTCCAAAGTTCCTTTTTAGGTTTCCCCTTGCACATTCTGTGCATGACTGTGTGCAGTTTGCACATTCTCCCCATGTCTGCGTGAGTTTCCTTGGGTGCTCCTGTTTCCTCCAACAGTCCAAAGATGCACTACTTAGGTGGATTGGCCATGTTAAATTACCCACAGTGTCCAGGGATGGGTAGGTGAAGTGTATTAACCATGGGAAATGCAGGATTACAGGAATAGGGCATGGAGATGAGTCTGGGTGGGAGGTTTGGTGTGGACCTGTTAGGCCAAATGGCCTGTTTGCACACTGAAGGGATTCTAAGACATTCAGTACTCCTCTATGGCATCTATTGTTTTGAGCCTTCCATATGTGTCATAAGCCTTCCTTTTTCTCTTTATCTCATCTTCTTTATCCTTTTATATTCAGGATTCACTGGATTTGTTGATTCCATGCTTTATTGTAACATGGTGGCCTTATACTCTTGGTATTTCCTTCTTGAATGCTCCCACTAACACAGATTAATTAAAAGTATCTTCTCCCAGTCCATTCTGGTCAAAGCATGCCTGATCTTATTAAAATTGGCTCTCTCCTAGTTCAGAACTTCGATTTCAGGCCCTTCCTTCTTTTTGTTAACAATCTTGAATCTAATGGAGTTATGGCTGCTGACTGCAAAATGCTCCCCCCGTTGATAATTCAGTCACTCGTCTGGCTTCTTTACCTAAAATTAACATGAGATGTTGGATGTAGGTTTGCTCACTGAGCTGGAAGGTTTGTTTTCAGATGTTTCATCACTATACTAGGTAACATCATCAGTGAGCTTCCAGATGAAGCAGTGGCGGCATGGCCCGCTTTCTATTTGTGTGTTTAGGTTTCCTTGAGTCGGTGATGTCATTTCCTGTGTTGATGTCATGTCCGGTAGTGATGTTATTTCCTGTTCCTTTTCTCGGGGATGGGGGGAAATCAGGAAATGATGTCATCAAGGAATCTGTCACCACAGGAAATTACATCGCCAACCCAAGGAAACCTAAGCACATAAATAGAAAGCAGGCTGTGCCACCAGTGCTTCATCCAGAGGCTCACTGATGATGTTACCTAGTATGGTGACAATATGTCTGAAAACAAACCTACCAGCTCCGCAAGCAAACCTACATCCAGAACCTCAACCTGAGCTACAAATCTTCTTGAAACTTGTTAACATGAGATGTTGTTGACAAATTGCCTGGTAGACTGTGGGTAACTTTCTAAGTGTTGCCTCATTTGTAATGAAATAAAGTTATCATAATTGTTCTAACCAAATGATCATGTATCCAAATCCTTTTCTTCTGTATTTTTATAAGTTTGTTCAGTAGTATCTGTTCATTGCTAATGGTTCTTGTGATAGGATTAGGGTTAGTTGTTATCGGGTTAAGGATTGGTTGGGGTAAGTTTCTGTTAGGGTCAGGGCTAAGGTTAGGGCTGGGTGTTAAGGTTAGTCTCACCTTCAATGGTAGAGAGGGTACGGGTTAGGATGAGGTCTGTGGTAGGGTTAGAGTAGAGTTAAGATTAGTGTTAGAAGTTGGGTTTGATTCAGGGTTGGGTGGGGTTAGAATCCGATGGGATAAGGGGTTTGAGGTTAGGGGTAATGAGAATGAGAAGCAAGAGAGACAGGAAGAAATGGGTCGAGAAACACAGGTGAAGATACCGAGACTGAGAAACAAAGTGGGCCACTGAGGAGGACCTGAAAATATTTTGGAAAAAGTCGGCTCAATCACGATGGGGAACAAGAGACGGGGAAACAGTGTGGTGAAACAGAAACTGAGAAATAGAAGGGGAGCAACCGAGTGGGTCTCTGAAAAGTAACTGAGTTGGTTTCTGGGAGAAATTTGCTCTGTCATCTCCACTAAGAAGGATTGTGAAAGTCCTAGTGGCAAAGAATGGTGTAGCATGTAAAATGTTGGTGGTTTTAGATCGGCAAAACAACAAGGGCAGTCACGTCTGCATGAAGTACCAGAGGGTAGCAGTCATAGAGTTATAGAGGTGTACAACATGGAAACAGACCTTTCGGTCCAACCTGTCCACGCCGATCAGATATCCCAATCCAGTCTAGTCCCACCTGCCAGCAACCGGCCCTTTTCCCTCCAAACCCTTCCTATTCATATACCCATCTAAATGCCTCTTAAATGTTGCAATTGTACCAGCCTCCACCACATCCTCTGACAGCTCATTCCATACACGCACCACCCTCTGCATGAAAACGTTGCCCCATTAGGCCTCTTCTATATCTTTCCCCTCTCACCCTAAACCTATGCCCTCTAGCTCTGGACTCACCAAATCCAGGAAAAAGACTTTGTCTATTTATCCTATCCATACCCCTCATAATTTTGTAAACCACTATAAGGTTGCCCCTCAGCCTCTGACGCTCCAGGGAAAACAGCCCCAGCCTACTCAGCCTCTCCCTGTAGCTCGAATCCTCCAACCCTGACAACATCCTTGTAAATCTTTTCTGAACCCTTTCAAATTTCACAACATCTTTCCGATAGGAAGGAGACCAGAATTGCACGCAGTATTCCAACAGTGGCCTAACCAGTGTCCTGTACAGTACCATTAAGTGTATAAGTCCTGCTAAGATTTGTTTTCCCAAAATGCAGCACCTCGCATTTATCGGAATTAAACTCCATCTGCCACTTCTCAGCCCATTGGCCCATCTGGTCGAGATCCTGTTGTAATCTGAGGTAACCCTCTTCGCTATCCACTACACCTCCAATTTTGGTGTCATCTGCAAACTTACTAACTGTACCTCTTATGCTCGCATCCAAATCATCTATGTAAATGACAAAACATAGAGGGCCCAGCACAGATCCTTGTGGCACTCCACTGGTTATAGGCCTCCAGTTTGAAAAACAACCCTCCATCACCTTCTACCTTTGAGCCAGTTCTGTATCCAAGTGGCTAGTTCTCCCTTTATTCCATGAGATCTAAAATTGCTAATCAGTCTCCCATGGGGAAACCTTGTCGAACTCCTGAAGTCCATATAGATCACATCGACTGCTCTGCCCTCATCAATCTTCTTCGTTACTTCTTCAAAAAACTCAATCAAGTTTGTGAGACATGATTTCCCACACACAAAGCCATGTTGACTATCCCTAATCAGTCCTTGCCTTTCCAAATACATGTATATCCTGTCCCTCAGGATTCCCTCCGACAACTTGCCCACCACAGAGGTCAGGCTCACCGGTCTATAGTTCCCTGACTTGTCTTTACCACCCTTCTTAAACAGTGGCACCACGTTTGCCAACCTCCAGTCTTCCGGCACCTCATCTGTGACTATCGATGATACAAATATCTCAGCAAGAGGCTCAGCAATCACTTCTCCAGCTTCCTACAGAGTTCTTGGGTACACCTGATCAGGTCCTGGGGATTTATCCACCTTTAATCATTTCAAGACATCGAGCACTTCCTCCTCTGTAATCTGGACATTTTGCAAGATATCACCATCTATTTCCTTACAGTCTATATCTTCCATATCCTTTTCCACAGTAAATACTGATGCAAAATATTCATTTAGTATCTCTCCCATTTTCTGTGGCTCCACACAAAGGCCGTCTTACTGATCTTTGAGAGGCCGTATTCTCTCCCTAGGTCCCCTTTAGTCCTTAATATATTTGTAAAAACCCTTTAGATTCCCCTTAATTCTATTTGCCAATGCTATCTCATGTCCCCTTTTTGCCCTCCTGATTTCCCGCTTTAGTATACTCCTACTTCCTTTTTACTCTTTGAACAACATGTGGGTGATTTGGAGCAGTGGATCTCCTCACTCCACACCGTATAAAAAGAAGTTTCTGGGACAGTTGTAACAGAGAGTGGTCACTCTACATCACGACAGGCAGGCAAGGAGTTCAGAGATAACAAGAGTGTGGGTGACCATTTATTGAAAGGAAAGGAGACAGCAGCTCCCAGAAATCCAGAACTTATTGGAGCTGTCTAACAGGTTTGAAATTTTAGATGCCTATTCAGTAAGCAACACGACTGAGTCAGGGTGGATAACTTGACGGAAAACACTGAACTATAGTAGCTGAGGCTACTCTGGAAAAAGAGACAGAGGATAGTAGGCAGATTAGTAAGGAATATTTCAAGGGATAGATAATCTAGTTTGCAGTCGAGATCGTGGGTCCCATATGGTTTGTTGCCTCCCAGGTGCAAGGTTATAGGACATATGGAAAGATTAGATAAACTTCTGAAAAGGGAGGGTGAACAATGAGTGGTAGTAGTTATTCACACTCTCATTAGTACTAGTGGTACTAGAGTGATAGTAGTTCATGTGGGAAGCAACAACATAGGATAGCTTAGAGGTCTTGCAGGATCAGTTTCAGGAGTTGGAGAGGAGATTAAAATGCAGGATCTCCAGGGTAATAATTTCAGAAATACTACCTGTGCCTCAAGCTCCACCATTTAGGCAAAGACGGATCAGGGAGGTAACATGTTTGGCAGGAAGGGGCTTAGAATTTTGCAACATTATGGATCATTCTTGGGAAATGAGAAAGCTATTTGGAAGAGATGGGCTTTACCTGAACAGAAAAGGAACTGTATCTAGCTGCGCAAATCACAAGTGTTGTGGAGGGTGACTTTAAAACTGAGATTGGGGGTGTGGGTTGGCTAATAAGCCTAGTTTTGGAAGTAGCAGAGGAGGCATAAAATTGAAAATGGTGCATGGAGAAAAGGAATTGAGGGAAGGCTTGAGTGTTGACAGTGAACTGAGAAATAATCACCTTCTAAGGGCAAAGAAGAGATAAGGACAGGATTAAGTTGGATGAATGTAATTGCATGGAGTTTACTGAACAAAATTGCTCCCTCCCTCATGAGCTCAATGCATTTTATGCTTGCTTTGAACAGAATGTCAGTGAAATGATGTCACCTGCCCAGACAGCTGACGCAGATGTCTAATCAGCATTTTTGAGAGTGAAGCCCACGGAAAATGACTGGCCCAAATGGAGTCCCTAGCTGTGCACTCAGATCCTACGCATACCAGCTAGTGGGAGTATTCACTGACATATTTAATCTTTCCTTACTATGATCCGATGTCCCCACCTGCTTCAAGAAGACCACCATCATCCTGGTGCCAAAGAAAACTTAGAGTGTGTTTCAGTGACTACTGTCCAATGGTTCTGATCTCAATTATGAAGTGCTTCAAGAGGTTAGTCATGTTTCACATCAATTCTAGCCTCCCAGCCTGCCTTGATCCCTTGCAACTCACCTCCTGTCACAACAGGTCCATGGCAGATTCCATCACCTTGGAACATCCCATAACAAGGATACCTACATTAGGCTCCTATTCACTGACTACAGTTTCACCTTCAACACCATAATTCCAACCAAACTAATCTCCAAACTCCAAGACCGAGGTTTCTGCTCTGCCCTCTGCATCTGGATCCTCAATTTCTTGACCCACAGACTGCAATCAGTAAGAATAGGCACCACTTCTTCCACAATATTCCTCAATACTGGCGCCCTGCAAAGCTGCTTACTCGGCCCCTTACTATACTCCCTATACACTCCTGACTGTATAGCCAAGTTTCATCCTAACTATCTAGAAGTTCGCTGACGACACCACTGTCGTAGACTGGATCTCAAACAAAAACAAGACAGAATACAGGAAAAGGTAGAGTACTTAGTGTCATGGTGGAAAGATAATGAGCTGTCCCTCAACATCAGCAAAATGAAAGTGCTGGTCATTGACTTCAGAAAGCAAGGTGGAGGGAACACTCCTGTCT
>NC_057711.1:146811108-146811608 GCF_004010195.1 Chiloscyllium plagiosum | reverse complement strand
AAGAAAAAGCATAGGGGCATTGAAAGGTACCATGTAATTATTCAAATATTGGAGATGTGAATTGAACAACAGGACAGAATGGTTGGAGATGGGAGATCCTCTGATGACCCTCCAGGAACACATTAAGTTAGAATTGGCAACCCAAGGGCCTGACATCACATGGTATAATGAGTTGATTCAAAACTAAAGTCGCTTAGGAAATAATCTCCTTATTGTGATTTTTAGTCATCTGCTATAGCAGCCATTTTGCAGACTCTCTGATTCTCAACCTAGCATCCATCAATGGTCCCTACCCACAAATGGCTCAGTTGGGAGGGCCCATTCCGATAGCAGATGTTACTCTCACAATCACCAGACTTCTACCACATCGATCTGAGCTGGATTTGAACGCAAGTCTTCACAGGCAAAAAGTCAGTGCAAAAACATAGTGTGCCATCCATTACTCAGTTTTGCAAGCCAATATAAAGGACTTGCAGCTTTCACAATATCAGTATATTTAA
>NC_057711.1:146791881-146810608 GCF_004010195.1 Chiloscyllium plagiosum | reverse complement strand
ACAAACTTTCGGAGCACTGCTCCTTTGTCAGGTGAAGTGACGGGAAGCACACAGTGGCTTAGTTGTTAGCACTGCTGCCTCACAATGCCAGGGAACCAGGTTTGATCCCAGCCTCAGGCGACTGTCTGTATGGACATTCACCCAATGTCTGTGTGGGTTTCCTCCGGGTGCTCCAGTTACCTCCCACAATTCAAAGATGTGCAGGTTAGGTGAATTGGCCATGCTGAATTGCCCATAGTGTTCAGGGATGTGTGGGTTAGGTGTGTCGGTCAGGGGTAAATGTAGAGTACTAGGGTAGGGAATAGGTCAGGGGATGGGTCACACCATTTGTACTATCTTTTGATCTCTCTGCCTATGAATTTAAGTATAGAAGCTGTAAATTTCAGTAAAGTTAATTTTTAAATTAACAGAAGTAAAGGCCCCAAAGTGTATTACAGATGTTCACTGCAGTACAGCAATGGTGGTGCATTACAGATCACTCAGGGAGCCCGAGATGCTGTGGTAATGTGCAATTTTACATGAAAATTGTCATTTGGAGCTATGGCCAATGATCGTAGAGGCTCCAACCTCTTTTCCATCAATTGAGTGCCAGAAATTGTGCCTACTTTTACCACCTGCTATTGGCTTGTATTGGAAGAATTTGCAAGTTGATCAATCTGTTTGGCTGCACTATGAATAGGCCTTGTTTGATCATTAAAAACTGGGTGGAGTTCCAACTTGGAAATCCAAATTGCAACTCCAAACATGAAGATTTTGATTCAGAAGCAGTGATACTACCATAGTGTTGCAAGACTTCCAGAATTAGCAATAATATATAGAAAATAAAGTGCAATTGATATTTGTTAAGGTTATTAAGTTAATTTTAAAAAGACAATGAGAGCAGAATACTGTCAAAAAATCTTTTTAAAACTCTTGCTTATTATTGCTATACATTGCTGCTCTAACAACGGTTTTTTACTAAAAGATATTTGTCTGGAAATTCAGTGCCAGGTGTTAAAAATTAAAATTAAGACAACAAATGCGCATTTTCATAAGATTAGAACAACCAAACGATTGGAAAAATCATTCAGATATCCCAAGATATTTTAAAAATCTATTATGCAAGAAAAATCCCTGTCAAATTAAACTAATGATACATAAAATGTGAGTTGTAGCTTATTCCTTTTATTTAAATATATTTTTATTGAAAAGAAAAGAAACTTATTTTGGATATTACAACAAATAGAAAACAAACAATTCAAACCAATACAAAAAAACCCACTGATTACATTAATAAATAAATAGCAAATGATAACTAACTTTAAAAATTCATGACAGTAATAATAATACAGCTCAACAAAGCAAAGTAATAGTCCTTGACCATCAAGAGCTGACATTTATACGTATTCATGTGATCGTAGATCCTCCTCTCTGGATACCAGATTCATTAAACAGAATTGTTATGGCTATATAAAGGCCCTTATTAGTATGGCAGACACATCTGTACCCAAGTAGACCAAAAAGGACCACCATGTCTTATAAAACTTCTCAGTTTTACGGTGCACCTTGCTTGTAAGAAAGTCCAAAGGGATGTGTTCCAGGTTTTCAGACACCCACTCTGACAGAATGTTCTTTCTTGCACAAAAAGTGAGGATACTGAAAAGTCTTTTTTTGTGTGCATCTAATGGAAGTGGATTAACAAGGCCAAGAAGAGGAGATACCGTCTCCATCTCCACCTCTATTTCACCTACCACAGTGATCCAGTATGCCCACAGCCTGTGGCAGGACGGAAGACAATGAGGGAGCGTGTCTGTCCTTACTTTGTAATTAGGACACTTTGGAGATACTCCTGCTTCAAATTTTGAAAGGTGATCTAGGGCCAAGTGGACCCTGTGGAGAATCTTCAATTGCAAGGCATGGGTCCTGTTGCAAATCGAGAACCTTTTTGCATTTTCACAGGTATTCACAGAAGAGATCTCAATGTCCAGCTCCCTCTCCCATACCTTACAAAGCCATTCAGACTCGTCCAAGGGACCCTCTCCCAATAGGTGATAGACATTGCTGACAGAAAGTGTGTTCTCAGCACCCTCTTCTCCAAGTCAGATGTATAAGAATCAATTAGAAGGGTGATCTCTTTTTGTATGAAATTCCTAATTTGAAAAAAATGGAAGAGGTCCCTACTGGGCAGTTCGTATTTCTGAGCCAGCTGGTCAAAAGACATCAGTATATCTGCTTTGAATAAGTCACCCAGGCAAGACATGCCCCTAGTTTAAACCCTGAGTCCATCATCCCTGGCTGAAAACCCGGCATACCAACTATGAGTATAAAAAATTATGTTTTGGCTGTATAGCATTGCCCTCCACGCCTTGATAGAATTGATGACTATTGGGCAATAGCAATATTTCCTAACTGTTCTCATTTTGTCTAAGAACAGCAGCCTAATAAGTGGGCATCTTGGTTGAGATGCTTCCTTGTCCAGCAAAAGTGAGTGAGGGTCCCCCCAGGCCCAGTTATTCGCATAAGATAGCAACGAGCTTAACTGATAGTTTTTGATATTTAGGAGGTCCATTCCTCCTTGTCTGTGGGGTAGCTGCAGTTTAGTCAGTTTAATAAGGGGTCGCTTGCGATACCAAATAAAGGAACCGAACAAGCTGTTCAGTCTTCCAAATGTTTGCTTAGTAAAAAGCAGAGAAAGCATTCGCGTAGGATACAGCAGACAGGGGAGAATTTCAGTTCAATGAGGGCTATCTGACCTAACCAGGAGATCGGAAGCACCTCCAATCTTTGAAGGTCTTATTTAATTCTGTCAAAGAAATGGGCAAAATTGGTTTTAAATAGCCGATCAAAGACTGGAGTAATGCATTACTTAGCGAAAGCCCTCCTGTGACTATCTAAAGGGAAATCGAGATTCAGCCTCAGGATCAGGCATTTTCGGGAAACCACCCATGGGCATGGTCTCTGATTTCGCAAAGTTGATCTTGTAATACGAAAAGCTGCCATTGTATCAGATGAGGCACCAAAACCGTTGGGTTTGATAAAAAGACAAGAATGTCATCTGCATACAATGCAATCTTATGTGACTTTGCCCCCACTTCTGGAGCGGATATATTGGGATCCTTACAAATTGCCTCCGCCACCAATGTGAAAAGCAACAGTGATAAGGGACAGCCCTGTCGACTGCCCCTAAGAATATTGAAATTGCTTGACAGCACACCATTGGTGAGGACTGTAGCAAGAGGGTCACTATACAAAACCTTTACTTATCTGATTAAGGCCTCACCCAAGCCAAACTACTTTAAAGTATAAAAAAGATATGGCCATTCAACCCAGTGAAATTACTTCTCCACATCTAAAGAGATCACTATTCCCTGTACTGATTGTTGTTGACATACTTGGATCATATTAAGTAACCTCCTGACATTATTCGACATTATCCTGTGACCTTTTATCGACCCCGTCTGATCCTCCTTAATGATGGAGGGCAGCACAGCTTCTAACCTTAGTGGCAGACTCTTAGATAGGATTTTAAAATCGATATTCAGGAGTGAGATGGGCCTATAGGAAGCATAGTCTCTGGGGCCTTCTCTTTTTTAAGAATAAGAAAGATGTTTGTCTCTCTTAAAGGCCACAACTATGTGAATCATTAAACATACTAAGCATTCGGCCTGGCAGTATACTTACACATTCCTTATAAAACTCACTGGGAAGTCAGTCAGGACTAGGCACCTTTCTGTCCTGAAGCTGCCTCACAGCCTCCTGTACTTCTTGCACTGACAATGCAGCCTTAAGGAGAGATTCTTGTTCAGGAGTCACTTTCAGACTTCCAGACTGGTATAGTTCAGAGCACAATTTCCGAAATGCTGTGTTAAACCTTTTAGGATCATGGGTTAAATTTCCAGTATCTTCCCTGATCAAGGTAATGGTTTGGAGAGCACCGCTTTTTCTGGGCTAATTACTTGCCCGGCTTATCCCCATGCACAAACAATTGGTGATTTGCAAATGTAAGCTCCCTCTTAGGTGTCTGTGTGAGCATGGAATTCAGTGTGGACCGAAGCGCTGTGATCCTCTGCAATTTAGCCAACGAGGGCCTATCAAAATATGCCTTTTCAGCTGCCTTCAGACGTGTCTTGAGGAAGCATTGCTGCTCACTCTTCTGCTGTTTCTTACTGGCAGAATAGGAAATAACTAACCCCCAGTGTAGACTTTAGCAGTTTCCTAGAGAATGGATGGAATACTGGCCGAGCCTAAGTTAATGTCTTAAAAAGCCCTGAATTTAGTAGAAATGAATTCAGTAAACTTGCTCTCCTTAAGGATGAAAGGATCCAATCACCAGTGCCTCGAATCTACCAGAGTATCCTCACTCTTGATCATTAAATACACTGCGGGGGTGATCAGAAATAATGATATTGCCAATTGTACATGATATCATCGAGCCTAAATGAGCTGCGGGAGTCAAAGAAATCAATCCTGGTATGGTATTTGAGTGGATTTGAGAAAAAAGTAAAATTCTTGCCAGTAGGGCGAAGGTGCCTCCAAATATCTACCAATCCTAATTCAACTCACAAGTTCCTTAATTGCTTAGATCGTGATGATGATATTGGGGGGCCTTTGGGCAATCTGTCCATTGTAGGATCTATTAGATAATTAAACCCCTTCCACGCCCCCCCCCATGATAATATGCTGAGATGCGAGGTTAACCGTCGACAAAATGCGTCTATCAAGAACTTGAGGGACTGGGCCGGGGGACAGTAATACACTCTAGCAACTTAAATGGCAATCCCCCTTCTTCGCATATTGAAAGATGAGAAATACACCCGGTCATACCCATTCTGTTGCAGTTTCAAATGCTCTGCATCGTCTCGGTGAGTTTCTTGCAATAAGGTAACATCCACCCTCTCCCTTTTAAGACTGGAAAGTACCTTTTTCCTCTTGACTGGAGAGTGACTCCCCTTAGTGTTCCAAGTACTCCACTTGAACACATCCTTAACCATAGCCTTCTATAGCACCATTTAGACTCCCAAGAGTGAGAACCCGAACTACGAATTGCCAAGCTTCGTACAAGTAAGTCCACAAAACACAAAAATCACAAAGTTAAACAGCTACAACCAACAAACCTATAAAATTTGCAAACATTACATGCACCAAAAATGGAAAAACAGAAAAGCGCCAAAGGCACTGATTAGAGGAAGTTATTCCCCATTCAAAGGGGGCACTTACACATCCCAAAACCCTACTAATCATCCCAATCACCCTCTCAACTCCTACCAGCTAGGGTTGTGCCACACACACAGGCAACCCGGTAGAAAAAAGCAAGATTAGAAATATACACATGTAAGTTAAAAGTAAATACGTCACCCATCCCTTGGTGTAACTTAACTTAGGAATTAACCACCCTGAATCTATTCACCTTGAGCACTTATTACCAACAAAAGGAGACTTCACCAAGTCCTCTCTAAAGAAGGACAAACATGAACAGCTCTGTCATTTGTGCCTATTCAATAATCTGGCTTAAATCACCGTGTCCACAAGGTTCCTCGTTTTCCCTGGCATGTCAAATAAATATATATCAGATCCATTATAATTAATCTGAAGCACCACTGGATATCTTAAAGAGTACTGGATCCCGAGCGCTTTCAATCCCTCTTGATACCATCATAGGACTTCCTCTTCTGGATCACTACCACTGAAAAGTCTTGGAAAGCCCCGACTCTGAAACCCTCACACACCAACGCCCTTGAATCCTTTCCTTGGACTCTGGAAGCTTCCATGACTCTGTTTGTCTTTATAATGATGGAATGTACCGGAACAGGGCAAGGGCGCTGGTCCATTCCTGGCTTTCATACCACAACCCAGTGGGCTCTCTCAATCTTTATCCTTCCCTTTCCAAACTAAGAAATTCCAGGAACCAATTCTCAAAGAATTCCACTGGCCGTTCACCTTGTGTCCCCTCTGTTATGGCAACAACACAAAGGTTCTTTCTTCTGCTCCTGTTCTCAAGACCATCCACCAGATCCAGCAAACCACGACCTGTGTTTCCAGGGCTTCAGTCCGACTCTTGGATGAATCAGCCTCTGCCTCCAACCCTGTGACCCGGCGCTCGAGCTCATCAGTTTTTTTCCCCCAAGTCTTGCAGCATAATAGAGACCGGGCCCAGTTTCTTCTCAATTTTTTCTTCAATTTGCCTCCCCAGGACCTCAAGATTTGGTGAGCTCTCAACTGGGGCCTAGCAAAGAAGGAAGAAGCAAGCAAGCAAACTTCCTCCTTTCTTCAGCTTTCTCCTGCAGTAAAAACAAAGGTCAGTAAAATTTTCAGGTCCTATAGTTCTTTTACTGTATTTACTTACAGTAGTGTGGATGGGATGGGTTCTAGCTCTGCCCTGCTGATGTTGTGGTGTGGAGCCCAGCAAACGCAACCCTCCTAAGTCGCCGCCATCTTGGATCTCCCCAGCTTATTCCTTTAATTCTAGTACACTTTCAAAGCTACATCTTAAAGCATATGTCCAATAATACTGATATTATAAACATGAAAGCTGATGTAATGACTTTTTACATTGTCTAGCATGGCCTTGTACCTTTGAGGTTTTCTCAGTATGAGACTGGGCTTTAGAAACCATCATCATCATCATTCCTTTTAAAGATAGTACTATTTAATTCACAGGATCATACAAAATCAAAAACTGAAATGATCAATTTTGAATCAAAATTCATCGTCAAAATGGTGACAATAAAGCTTATGTATGCGATGCACACAGTGACACCTATGTTGCAAATAGAATTTTCTTAAAAGCCAGAAATATTAACAATGCTAGGCCCTTTACCAGATTCTTTGCACGCTTTGGTCATTGTAGCTTGATGGTTTTCAAATGATGCCTCAAGCCAATAATTAAAGCATTCTGCCAATTGCATGTGGGTGGTTCCAGGAACCAGCCCTGACTGCAGCTGGAGCACTTAAGACTCTAGCCGTAGGCTCTGACTCCTTTGGCCAGGTCCCAAGCCCTTCACATTCAGCTGAACATATACACAAAAAGAAAAGCAGTTGGCTTGGTGTTCCCACCCTTGTTCAATATTAATCTTACCCAAGATATGCATGTTATCTTGAAGAGTCTCAACATTTCAGAACTCTCTTCTGAGACCACAATATCAGCTCAATGTTCCGAGAAAGTACAACTCTTGTGGAAATTGTGTGTGGCTTTTCTCTTGGGTGTAGTCACAGAACTCCCAGAGACATAGCAAATTGGTTCACTATCCATTTTTATCTGACTTTTGCACCTGGAGAAATGAGAATCTCTAGAGCAAGGATCAAGACAAACTACCTTCAGACCTTTATATCACAGAGGGTAACGTAGGTACTGGAACTTGTTAAAATAAAACAAAGGATGGTGGATGCTACTGTTTATAAAAAATGACTCCAAGATTCCAGTAGCTTGTCACTTCAAAACACCACTACATTCCCTGGCAAACATTTCTGTCTCAGGCCTGCTACAGTACCCCAGAGAGGCTCAGTGCAAATTCAAAGAACAATATCTCATTTTTCACTTGGAGACACTACAGCCTTCAGGACTCAATATCAACTTCAATGATTTTAGAACCTGAACACCTCCTTTTGCTCTTTACCCATACTACACCTGACATGACATGGGTTGTTTTCAGCACAGTCAACTCATTTTCACCTACTTATAGAACATAGAACATTACAGCGTAGTACAGGCCCTTCGGCCCTCAATGTTGTGCCGGCCTGTGAAACCAATCTGAAGCCCATCTAACCTACACTATTCCATTTTCATCCATACATTTATCCAATGACCATTTAAATGTCCATAATATTGGTAAGTCTACTACTGTTGCAGGCAGGGCATTCTACACCCCTATTACTCGCGGAGTAAAGAAACTACCTCTGACATCTGTCCGATATCTATTAGCCCTCAATTTAAAGCGATGTCCCCTTGTGCTAGCCATCACTATCCAAGGAAAAGGCTCTCACTGTCCACCCTATCTAATCTTCTGATTATCTTATTTGTCTCAATTAAGTCACCTCTTAACCTTCTTCTCGCTAACAAAAACAGCCTCAAGTCTGTCAGCCTTTCCTCATAAGACATTCCCTCCATACTGGACAACATCCTAGTATATCTCCTCTGAACTCTTTCCAAAGCTTTCACATCCTTCCTATAATGTGGTGACCAGAACTGTACGCTGTACTCCAAGTGCAGCCACACAGAGTTTTGTACAATTACAGCATGACCTCATAGTTCTGAAACTCAATCCCTCTATCAATAAAAGCTAACACACTGTCTTCTTAACAATCCTATCAACCTGGGTGGCAACTTTCAGGGATCAATGTATCTGGACATAGAGATCTCTCTGCTCATCCACACTACCAAGAATCTTACCATTAGCCCAGTACTCGGTATTCCTGTTGTTCCTTCCAAAGTGAATCACCTCACACTTTTCCACATTAAACTCCATTTGCCACCTCTCAGCCCAGCTCTGCAACTTATCTGTGTCCCTCTGTAACCTGAAACATCCTTTGGCACTATCCACAACTCCACCGACTCAGTGTCATCTGAAAACTTACTAACCTATCCTTCTACACCCTTATCCAGGCCATTTATAAAAATGACAAGCAGCAGTAGCCCCAAAACAGACTCCTTGTGGTACACCACTAGTAACTGAACTCCAGGACTAACATTTCCCACCACTCTGTCTTCTTTCAGCTAGCCAATTTCTGATCCAAACCGCTAAATCACCCTCCGTATTTTGTGCAATAACCTGGTGTGGGGAACCTTATCAAACACCTTATTGAAATCCACATAAACCACATCAACTGCTTTACCCTTATCTAACTGTTTGGTCACCATCTCAAAGAACCCAATAAGGTTTGTAAAGTATGATTTACCTTTCAGAAAACCATGTTGACTATCCATAATCAACTTATTCCTTTCTAGATTATTACAAATCCTGTTCCTCACAACTGAAGTAAGGCTCACTGGTCTATCATAACCAGGATTGTCTCTACTCTCCTTCTTGAACAATGGGACAACATTTGCTATCCTACAGTCTTCTGGCACTATTCCTGTAGACAATGAAGATCAAAGCCAAAGGCTTTGCAATCTCCTCACTAACTTTCCAGAGATTCCTAGGATAAATCCCATCCAGCACAGGGGACTATTTTCACACGTTACAGAATTGCTAACACCTGTTCCTTGTGAACCTCAATCCCGTCTAGTCTAGTAACCTGTATCTCAGTATTCTCCTCGACAACATTATCTTTTTCCAGAGTAGATATTGATGAAAAATATTCATTCAGCACTTCTCCAACCTCCTCTGACTCCATGCATAAGTTCCCACAATTGTCCTTGACTGGCCCTAATCTTACCCTAGTTATTCTTTTATTCCTGACATGCCTATAGAAAGCTTTAGGGTTTTCCTTGATCCTACCTGCCAACGACTTCTCATGTCCTCTTCTTAGCTCTCTCTGTAGGTCTTCCCTGGCTAACTTGTAACTCAACTTGTTATGGTCCCATTAACAGCTTTTCATCTTCTCTGGCTTACTACCACTCATCTTTTCATCTGTCTAACTATCTTTGTCTCTCTGGGCTCCAACTCCACCCATCCACTGACTGTCCCCAAATATAAATGCCATCCTTTCTTGACTATTATCAGTTCTGAAAAAGGGTCACTGGACTGGAAATGCTAACTCTGTTTTCTCTCCATAGATACTGACAAGTCTGCAAAGTTTCTCCAGCAACTTCTGATTCTGTTACTGCAATTGTTATACTTATTAACTGGAACAGTTAATATATTGTGACAAATCATAGACAAATCAATCGCTAAAATTAAATATCCAACTGCTTCACTGCAATTGTAACATTCAAGTTGGTAAATAAACTACTGTTAATTATTTGGGTTTTGTGTATGACGTCCTCTCCTATGCCTCTTCAAGTAGTAATTAAATTTCACTCAGTATTCTATTGCAATGGGTAACTTGATATAATTTAAACAAGATACATAGAGGCTAAAGGTCCGAATCCAAGTTTCCAATTTGTATCTGTCAGGAGAATGAGAAAAAGGGAGAGAGCTGAAGACATAGTGGAGGTGTTAGTGGTGATCTTTCAGGGATCGCTAGAGTCAGGGAAAATCACAAACATGACACCCCTGTTTAAAAATAGAGTAAAGCGCAAGACAGAAAATTACAGACCAATTAGCTTAACCACAGTTGTGGGTAAGATCCTGGAATCCATTGTGAAGGATGAAATTTCCAAATACTTGGAAGTGTATGGTAAAATGGGCAAAGTCAGCATGATTTCATCAAGGGGAGGTCATGCCTGACAAATCTGCTAGAAGTCCTTGAGGAAGGCAGGGTGGCACAGCAGTTAGAACTGCTGCCTCACAGCGAGAGAGACCCGGGTTCAATTCCCACCTCAGGCAACTGTCTGTGTGGAGTTTGCACATTCTTTGTGTCTGCGTGGGTTTCCTCTGGATGCTCCGGTTTCCTCCCACAGTCCAAAGATGTGCAGGTTAGGTGAATTGGCCATGCTTAATTAACCGTAGGGGAATGGGTCTGTGTGGGTTGCTCTTCGGAGGGTTGGTGTGGACTTGTTGGGCCGAAGGGCCTGTTTCCACACTGTAAGTAATCTAATCTAATCAAAGTAATGAGCATGTTAGACCAAGGAGAGCCAATGGATGTTATCTACTTGGACTTCAAGAAGGCCTTTGACAAGGTGCCACACAGGAGGCTACTGAGTAAGATAAGAACCTATGGTGCCAGAGGCAAGGGGCTAGCATGATAGAAGCCTGGCTGTCTGACAGAAAGCAAAGAGTGGGGATAAAAAGGTGACAGGTGGTGTTCTTCAAGGTTCAATGTTGGGACCACAACGTTTCACTTTATACATTAACATTCTGGCTAGGTTTGCAGATGATACAAAGATAAGTAGAAGGATAGGTAGCATTGAGGAGACAGGGAGGCTGCAGAAGGATTTGGACAGGTTAGGAAATTGGGCAAAGTAGTGGCAGATGAAATACAATATTGGAAAATATGAGACCATGCACTTTGGTGAAAAGAATAGAGTCATTGACTATTTTCTAAATGGGGAGCAAATTCACAAGTCTGAAATGCAAACAGACTTGGGAGTTCTAGTCCAGGATCTTCTCAAGGTAAACATGTAGGTTGAGTCAGTAGTTAGGAAGGCAAATGCAATGATGGCATTTATTTTGGGATGACTTGAATATAAAAGCAGGGATTTACTTCTGAGGTTCTAAAACGCTCTGGTCAGGCCACATTTGGAGTACTGTGCGTATTTGGAGCCTCATAACTCAGGAAGGACATACTGGCCCTGGAGCGTGTTCAGAAAAGGTTCAGGAGACTGGTCCCAGGAATGAAAAGCTTAACATATGAAACCATTTGAACACTCTGGGTCTCCACTCAATTGAGCTTCGAAGGATGTGGGGGATCTAAGTGAAACTTACAGAATATTGAATGGCCTGGACAGAGTAGATGTTGGGAAGATGTTTCCATTGGTAGGAGAGACAAGGACCAGAGGGCACAGCCTGAGAGTAAAGGGAAGGCCTTTGGGAGAAACTTCTTAAGTATAGTTAAGACTGAAATAGACAGGTATTTGATTGTCAAGGGGATCACAGGTTACAGGGAGAAAGCGGGAGAATGGAGTTGAGAAATTTATCAGCCATGATTGAACGGAGGAGCAGACTCAATGGGGCAAATGGCTTAATTTCTACTCCTATGTCTTATGGTATTAAAAACTTCAAAGCTTTATACCTAATATTCTTTTGACTAAATTGGAAGACCACGCACCATATTTAAATAAATAATTAAAATTTCATGAGCTTGGTAGAAGTAAACTTACTTAATAATACAAATCACACAACACCAGGTTATAGTCCAACAGGTTTAATTGGAAGCACACTAGCTTTCGGAGTGTCATTGTCACACGCACCTGATGAAGGAGCGACGTTCCGAAAGCTAGTGCTTCCAATTAAACCTGTTGGACTATAACCTGGTGTTGTGTGATTTGTAACTTTGTACGCCCCAGTCCAACATCGGCATCTCCAAATCATACTTAAAAATACACTGCTTTTCTTGATATGTGCTAATGATTTAGTCTTGGGTGTACAGGATACGCTTAGAAAATTTGCAGATGACATCAATCTTGGATTTTTAATTGTGAGGAGGACAGTAATACACATCAAGAAGGCACAGACAGGATGGTGAAATAGACAAACATTTGGAGGATGAAAACCAATGCAAAGAAATGTGAAATGATTCCCTTTGGTGGGAAGAACGTGGAGAGACAACATAAAATAAAGGACGCAAATCCCAAAGGGGTTCAGGTGCCCAGATCTCTGTTCATTTGTGCACAGATGATTTAAGGTTTCATGGCGGGTGTACAAAGTGCTTAAAAATACGCTCAGGATCCTGTATCACATAAATAAACAAAGAGTACAAAAATGAGAAGGTTATGATAAATCTGGATAAAACATCAGCTTGGCCTTAACTGGACTACTGTTTCCAATCATGAGTACCAAATTTCAATAGGATGTGAAGGTTTAGGGAGAGTACAATAAAGATTTTCAAGATTTTCAAGACTACTTCCAGGAATAAGGACTTTACTTACATGGATAAGTTGGTAAAACTGGAACTAAAAGGAGAAGATTGAGAGTAGATTTGAAAAGAGCCATTCAAAATCATGGAGAATTGATACAAGGTAGACAAATAGAAATGAGAGCAGAAGGTTTAAGAACTAGAAGATGCTAATTTAAAGTAATTGGCAAAAGAACCAATGGCAACATGAGAAAAAAAACCATCTGGAATACAATGTCTGACAGTATGATAAGCAGACACAATCAGGTCTTTGAAAAGGGAATTGGATAAGTTCCTTGAAAGAAAATTTGCAGGTCCACACAGAACTATACAAGAGTAGCACAAGCTGAATTCCAAGGAATTTGCACAGACACAATGGGCCAAGTGACCTATATTATAAATTGATCCATAAATTGATCTGTACAAACCAGTGCACATTTCCATGTTGGATGGATCCTACTAAATCCCACAAGATACTAAAAATATTCTGATGGCAAGTTCAATTAAAAATATCAAAATTAGTCAAAAGTCAATCAGTGGTCTGTAAAATCCAGTCTCACATCGAGCTTTGCTACTGTTCAAAACACATCTATCTTTATAAATTCAAGACACCATTTGTTCACATCCCTTTTATTACCATCATCAAATGTTAATATATAAACACAAAGGTGAGTTATCTATACATAGAACAACTTTTCCAGAACTGTATAGGCTCAGTGGGCCAAATAACACCCTTATACGTGATAAATGATCCTAAAATGACTCTATTAAAATCTGCTGACAATCAGAAACCAATTTTTGTATTCAGGTTTCGGTCAGATTTAAATAAACAGGAACTGTTGCAAATTCTATCAGAATGAGAGACTTTTAATAGCACCCAGTTTTCAATTGGGAGCTGAGTTTTAGGGTCAAAGATTCAAACACAATTGTGAATGAATAGAAAGAACACAATGAAAAGGGAATTTCATAACACCTTGTAAAGGCTCATAGCTTCTCCACATGAAGTCACCTAAGGAGCTAAAATGAAGGGAAAGGAATCTGTAGACTACATTAAGTGGCACAACATCTTTTCTCTTTTTGGTGGCTTCTAGAAACAGTGCCACTCTGTCACATCACCCTTAAGACTTAGCACAACTCTCTTTCAAGGAAGTAAAATCAATTTGTGGGGCACAGCTGTTACAGTCACTGATCATGTTAAACCTTTGCTGTAGGATAGCTGTAGGCATTCCAGCAGCAAGTGACACTACTCTGCATCTGACTCCCTGGTGATTCAGGTTCCCTTGATTGCTACTAGTAGATACCCAAGCTTCTGTAAATGTGGTTAGTGAACTTATCAAATTATTCTATGTTGGCTGTTAATCACCCTGTCGTGATTTCTTTATCATAGCACCACTGACAAAGTAGATTGGATTGAAGTGCTTTCAAAATGCTATCTAACATGTTCTGTCAGGTATTAACATATTTCAGTGGCATCATTGGGAATCATGTTCAAGTTTCATTTGAGGATATGAGCTTCACTTAGACAATAAATCTATCAAAGGAAGTGATATTCATTTCTGCTGCAGATGTAGGTATATCAGCACTTAAGAGGTGGGCTCTTAGCACCTCTTGTGCAATCTGTCTTCCCTTGCATCTTTTCAAAAGTATTTCCTTTGTCCATGTCTCCTTAGATAGGAGGGTTTACACTGAGTAACTCATTGTTGCCAATAATAGGGAGTTCTTTTGAACATTTCACATTAAGAATCGTAAGACAATGAATGTTACCAGACGTAAGAAATTCAGTGTGTTATAAAATTGACTGAAAGCACTTGGATTATTGTAGTCTTTTAGTAAATTGCTACTAAACTATTTCCAGGCCACATTTCACACTAGACATCCTGCATACCCATGTCATTAAATAATGTGCAGAATAGACCTGTTTGATTTTGAACGAAACTTCTGTTTCCACCATCTTTCCTTCAAAGTCCACTGAAAAATCAAAAACTGCCCAGTATAGGCAAAGATCAGGCTGGACACTTCTTTGACAAGTCACTTGCTCCATTTTGCACCTCAAGTGCCCATTTTTAGGGTATTAAATTAAGCTCAGGTTATAGATGCTCATTTGGATGAAGTGCTAACTGATGATCACTTCTAAGCTATTCTTGGTCTGAATATAATAAATACCCTGGGAGTATAAAACATGGCAACTGGGGTGAGTTAATTTCAGGGTAAACTTTCAGTCTTGCAAACCCCAATCCTACAATTAACTTTCAAAACAAAATATTGTGCATTAACATCAATAAAATATCTGCACTAATTATTACAAGTTTAGTTTATGTGAGGAGAATATGGTGATACTGATTGTTCTAGACATTTCAAAGAATATGTATCAGATGAAATGCACATTATAATGTGTTATATGCAACTCATTAATAGCCCAAACAATTTCTATGCAGATTCCAACTCTCATCTCCCTCCCTGAGAAGCTAGATGCGACCAATTCCCAAGATGAAAGCTGGAGCAGTTACCAGGCAGCAGCAGCTTACTGCTTGATTCGTCAGGCTTTCACACAACTCTGTTTTCACCACAATGATCTTGCATGCTCCATGCACACCCTCCTCTTCCAACCTTCGTCCACATAAGTCAGCATCAATAAGTCAACAACCTCACCATAACATCACATCTTCTCGATCCAACCCCTCCTCTCTCTCTCTCTCTCTCTCCCCCTCTCACACATCACTTCAATCCTCTACTTTGGAGCTCAGGAACACCTACCTTGCATATTTCTGCCAGGTCACACATGCATCTCACACATGTAAACAGGATGCTTCTTCACACTAAACTAAAACAAAGAACTGTAGATGCTGGAGACCTCAAACAAAACAGAAATTGCTGGCAAAACTCAGCAGATCTGGCAGCATTCATGGGGAGAAAAACAGAGTTAACATTATTATTCCAGTAACTCAACACTTAGTTTCATTACTTTATACTTGTTACTTTGTGTTTATTTGGAGGCTGCCAGCTTCTGTGGTTTGTATTGCTTTTTAGCTCAAAGGGAGTTAGGCAGATTTTCATGGTTCAGAACACTGAGGAGTCAAAGGGTGGACTTGTATGGCACTGTGCTATGTCAACGTCATAACCACAGCATGTGCTG
The DNA here is from genome assembly GCF_004010195.1 of Chiloscyllium plagiosum. Classification (NCBI taxonomy): domain Eukaryota; kingdom Metazoa; phylum Chordata; class Chondrichthyes; order Orectolobiformes; family Hemiscylliidae; genus Chiloscyllium; species Chiloscyllium plagiosum. Next base: position 146,794,905 of record NC_057711.1, on the reverse strand, counting down.
CAGCTTACATGAAAAATTCACTGCATGTGCTTCAATCAAATGGCTATGAAGGAACAGTCTTGAATGAATTCAAGAAGGACAACAGGCAAATGGAGGTACCATCATAGTCAGTCAGGGTGCTTGTTCAATTCCAGTCTAGGGGATTGGCCTTGGTCAGGCAGGTTACCAGGGACCAGACGTCCAAGGCACTGGGCTATGGTCAGGCCTATAGGTCAAGTGTAATCAGTTAGGGATAGCAGGGAGGTAAGTGGGATGCTGTGGAGAACTTGTTTGATAAATTTCCCTGCAATGAGTAGATTTTTCTGCTGAGAAAATATCTAGATCCTCAATATTCTTGTGCTGGATGGAGCACAAAAACATCCAGGCTTACCATTGACAATTGCTGTTGAGCGACTTGGGCTGTACAGCGAATGTTTATGAACTTGGATGATGATAGGATTGGACTTGTGTGAAAGCTTCCTCTTTATTTCTTGTTTAATAAGTATTTTTATTGGAAATTTAACATTTTTACAAGTTTACAAAAATAAGAAAAACTCTCAAGTACAAACAATTAAATCTTAAATAAATAATAACCAAAATTTAACAAAAGAAAAATACCGAGAGAGAAAAAAACAAAACTCAACTAACTACTAATCTAACCTACAACTAACCAGAGTGTATAATTAAGTCTCTTACATTATTCAAATAAGAGAAAAAAAAAACCCAACGGATAACACAGAAATTGGGTAGTGAGATACGTGCTCGGAATGTGTTAACATAAAATATAACAAAACCCCTATTCGTGCGGGATTCCTCTCCCAAGGGGCCCTGGACCAGCCAGGTTCGCAATCTCAATTAAATAAAAGCCCTTGTTAGGACAGCCGAAATATCTGTATTTATATAATTCAAGAAGGGCTGCCATATTTTATGAAATAATTCGGTCTTTCGGTGCACCATATTTGTAAGGAAGTCAAGGGGAATACATTCCATAATTCATCTGTGCCAATTTGAAAGTCCAGGGGGGCCCTCAGCCACCCAGTTTACCAAAATATTTTTCCTTGCACAGAAAGAGTGAATAGAAAATAATCTCTTCCCGTGCATATCCAGGGAGGGTAGGTTCGAAAAGCCCAAAAGGACAGATACAGGGTCCACTTTAATTTCCGTTCCTAAAATTTCTGTCAGGGTACTTGCTACTTTAGTCCAGTATCTACGGATCTTGTGACAGGTCCATAGGCAATATACAAGAGTGCCCACCTCTATTTTACCTTTGGGACACATTGGAGCTGCTCCTGCCTTAAATTTTGCCAATCGATCCGGTGCTATATGGGCCCTATGAAGTTTCTTCAGCTGGATAGCCTGAGTTCTGTTGCAGATGGTGATTCTTCTGGTGTTTTCCCAAATGTCATTCCACGTTTCTATAGAGATTTCTAGTCCCAAATCCTGATCCCATGTTTGAAGCAGATTGTCCATATCTCCCGATACTTCATCATGTAGTAAATGATAAATAGTACTGATGGAGGATACCCCCATTGGTCGTAGCACTCTACATTCTCTATGTAATTTATAAAGACTATCTAATACTGTAGTCTTCTTCTGTATATAATCTCGAATTTGGAAGTATCGAAAGAGGTCTCTAATTAGGTAATCCGAATTTCTGACGCAGCTGTTCAAAAGACATCAGGACCCCTTCTTTAAATAGGTCCCCTAAACATGAGATACTCCTGGATCTCCAGAGTTTAAAAGTGGCATCTGCAAACCCCGGTTGAAATTCCCATGCTCCCACTATTGGAGTAGGGGGATGTTTGATGTGAGTTGCCCTCATTTTGCCGCATTATATTCCAAGCTTTAATTGTGTTTAGTATTATAGGGTTTTTACAGTGATCTCCCACCGAGGATATGCAGGTCATTGGACTCATCCACCGCCAAACCACAACAACGCGACGGTCGGAGGAGGAGCGTCTTATCTTCCGACTGGGAACCCTCCAACCACAGGGGATGAACTTGGACTTCACCAGTTTCTTCATCCCCCCTCCCCCCACCTTGTCTCAGCCGAATCCCTCCAGCCCGGCACCGCCTTCCTGACCTGCAGTCTTCTTCTTGACCTCTCCGCCTCCATCCTACTCCGACCTATCACCCTCACCTTGACCTCTTTCCACCTATCACATTTCCAACGCCCCTCCTCCAAGTCCCTCCTCCCTACCTTTTATCTTCTCCTGCTGAACACTCTCTGCTCATTCCTGAAGAAGGGCCTGTGCCCGAAACGTCGAATCTCCTGTTCCCTGGATGCTGCCTGACCTGCTGTGCTGTTCCAGCAATAAAGTTTCAGCCTTGTTTTTCTTTGCAAGAAATGCTAAGTATCTACCCGGTTTGTCGTCAAATTCATATAACCTTTATTTTGCAAATAATATTTCCCTCTTAGCCGTTTGGGTAAGCGTGGTGTTTAGAGCTGTCCTAAGGGCCGCAATCCTTTGTAATTTGATAATAGAGGGTCTGTCAGCATATGCTGTTTCAGGCGCTTTTAAGCAAGCTTCGAGCAGACGCTGTTGTTCTCCCTTTAATTTTTTCTGGGTCGCTGAGTAGGAGATGATCAAACCTCGCACGTAAGCTTTGATGGTCTCTCACATCATTGATGGGTTGCTAGCCGTACCAAAATTAATTTCTAAAAAAGTTTTAAATTCTTGAGAGAAGTACTTTACAAATTTACTATCTTTCATCAGGAAGGGGTCCATACGCCAATGCCGAGGGGATGTCCCGTTGTTCCTCGCCTTGATTGCCATATATACAGCAGCGTGATCGGAAATTGCTATACTACCTATTTTACAGGATGATATGGAATTTAAAAAAATCGAGGGGACAAGAAACATATCAATTCTGGTATGACATTTATGTGGATTGGAGTAAAAAGAAAAATCTCTGCCCTGTGGATGCAGACATCTCCATACATCTACTAATCCTAATTCTTTGTTCAAATCCACCAATTGTGTAGATCTGGGAGATACTCCTGCAGTACTCTTGGGAATCCTATTTATTTCCAGATCCAGAATA
>NC_057711.1:146775225-146791818 GCF_004010195.1 Chiloscyllium plagiosum | reverse complement strand
TTTAGGATTTTGAAAGGGAAATTCTTCCGAATAAGAATAACAACTCCCCTTCTTTTTGAGCTAAAAGAAGAAAAAAAGGCCTGATCAGCCTGATCAAATCATAATTTCAAGTGTTCTTTATCCAACAAGTGTGTCTCCTGTAGGAGAGCTATATCAACCCTTTCTTTCTTGAGATTTGATAATATTTTCTTCCTTTTGACTGGCGAATTACTCCCCTTGACATTCCAGGTGCACCAATTAACTGACTGATCAAATATAATCGTCCCGGCAAATCCAAGACCCTTTGGGAGGGGAAACCCTATCCAGAACATCCCGAGCATAGAGCATATAAAATTCACAAAAATAAAGGCTCTCTAATACACTCACAACAGTATAATAAAAAACTATTTCTAAATAAAAAAAATAATAAAACGTATTTAAATGGAGATTTTCCCCCTTGTTCCCAGGGGGTATCACTTCCTTTCCAAAGGTCCATCGTATCCTCTCCCAACCAGTGCCCCACACTTGACCCAGGTGCTCCTCAATAGGATGAGAAAAATTCAAATATACTACGGAGCTAGAGTTAACAGTGAGCACCATACCCCCACTCCCCCACCCACATCAACACCTGGATATATTTGGTAATGTTAATACCATGTATAAACATATATAACTATAAAATTACAACCTCAACAAGTAATAATTAAATATAGTAATACAAAATAACAAGGGAAAACAACCCCGCTCCTAGAGAGAGAGGTAAAATAGAATAAGGTAACCACCTCCCCCCACCAACATTAACTAGATCCCCCGGCCTATATATATATATATAGAATAATTAAAAAAAAACCAAGGGGGGGAGAAAATCGTTAAGTAGAGAACAAATAAATAAATCCCTCTCCCCACCCCCCAAGATAATATTAAACAGTAAGGTAAAAAAGAAAGGGGGGGATATAAACCGGAGTGGGGGGAAGGCAAATCAACATCAATTATCTCTTACAATTTATCTATGAGAGTCCAAAAATTCCTTGGCCTTTTCCGGCGATCCGAAGTTATACACGGATCCTTCATGGTTAAAGCGTAGTGTCGCTGGATAGCGTAAGGCGTACTGAATATTTAAGTCCGTTAAACACTTCTTCGCCTCATCGAATGCCTTCCTCTTTCGGACCAGAGTTGGGGAAAAGTCCTGGAATAACATGATCTTGGATCCTTGATAGATCATGGCTTGGGGATCTTTTCCAAGATTTCTAGAGGCTTCTAGGAGTATCTGCCTCTCCCTATAGCTCTGCAGCCGGAACAGGACCGGGCGGGGGCGCTGGTTCGAGCCGGGCCCGCATATTGCAACCCGGTAGGCCCATTCTACCCTTCGAGGAAAAAGTGAGGTCTGCAGATGCTGGAGATCAAAGTTGAAACTTTATTGCTGGAACAGCACAGCAGGTCAGGCACCATCTAGGGGACAGGAGATTCGACATTTCGGGCACAGGCCTGTTCCCTAGATGCTGCCTGACCTGCTGTGCTGTTCCAGCAATAAAGTTTCAACCATTCTACCCTTACCTGGCCTGATCCAGCTTCCAGATTTAAAAGCTGTGGCAGCCACTGCTGGAGGAATGCTGTAAGCTGGCCTTCCTCTTCCCGTTCGGGAAGGCCCAGCGAACGAATATTTTTTCGACGACGTCAATGTGGTTCTCTAAAGTCCAGACTTGCTGTTCGAGATTCCGGACCCGATCCACGGCCGATTGCGCTGTAGTTTCGGAGGCGCGGCCCTTAGCTCCGCCCCTCCGGCTCAGCGCTCGATTTCCTTAATGTCTCGGTCGTGCTTTTGCAGCGCGGCCAAGAGTGAGTCCCATCGACTTCGGGATTCTTCAGTAAAAGCGTCGATCTTCGCATCCAGTTTGGAAATGATTTCCACAAGGCTCGCCACCGTAGGTAAGTCCCCCGGGGCGGCTGCGGACGCCTCTGCTGCAGCTGGAGAGGGTGTGGGAGGGGTTCCTGCTTGCTGAGAACTGCGGGCTCCTTTCCCTTTAGTCATTTTTACTGAAGATTAAATTGTTTAAATTCAATACGAAACAACTAATTAAATTAAACAGCTATTTTAAATGATTTGGTGAGTGTGGTGGGGGTGGGTGACCCACTTTGCCCAAGTCTTGGGAGGAGCACTGTAGACTCAGACTTGCTGGGTCGCCACCATCTTGGATCCCCTCCTCTTTATTTCTTACATGACAAGCCATTTCTTGCCTTTAACTTCCTTCCTTCATGCACAGTTACTGTGTTTGTTAATTTATGAAGTCTTTTTTAAACAAATAAAAAAAAATGTTTTGCCACGTAACTTCAGAGTGTATTGAAGGACAACCATGCAGTTGTAAATACCACTTTTAATTTAACTTAAAAATAAAAATAACCTGCATTTTACTAAAGGACTATGGAAGAGGATGTTGCAGTTTTAAATAAAATGAGTTATAAAGTTCATTTGGTGTTGTATTGACATTTGTGTATCTTGTCATTGTGTGTCTGTCTATGTACATGGGAACTTTTTTTGCAAAGGTAGAGTTTAGCTAATATAGAGTTGTAAGTTGGGAATCATTACTCTCTAATATCAGTTAAAAACAATCAATTAGTTTGCAATAAATAGCTATTTTCCTGTTAAATACAGAAACATGGTGAATATTTTCTTTTAACATGGGTTTGTTAGTCGGATAAATTGGGGATTATGGGTAGTTTGATGAAATCTTTTAACAATTGTGATGACTCTGGGAAGAGTAGAACTTGATTTCCCGTGCACTACCCGAATGAATTGTGACACATTGTGGAACATGAATCAACAAAACTAAGAAAATGAGATAGGTTCCTTTTGTTGAAAGTCATTTCTCAATAAATTGAGCTTTCAGAATCAAGCTTCTGCAGTTTTTAGGTCTTTCCTTTGGCTGAAAACCACAAAGGACCAGATTTATGGAATTCTCGTTCAAAATAACCATGATGGTATTATGAGAACCCAATACCTGGGTCCGTATTCACTTCAATGCCACGATCATTACATATACCATTGAACTGCACCTCTTGGGGACCAGCAACCTGTCAACACTGCAGCTGACAAAGAATTGGCATTAGCTATGTGACATTGCCTGGACCACAACAACCAAACTCAATGAACAATATCGAATTTGCAATGAAATATCACCTCACAGTGCATATACAGATGATGCACAGATGTTATTCCTTGCATACAAGCTGGTGGCAGGAGTAGGTGCAGCATGGTTAGCATTGCTGCCTTACATTTCCGGGAACATGATTCTAGCCTTGGGTGACTGTCTGTGTGAAGTTTTCATATTCTCCTTGTGTCTGCATAGGTTTTTGTTGGGTGGTCTGGTTTCCTCCCACAGTCGAAAGATGTGCAGGTTAGGTGGATTGGCCATAGAGTCATAGAGATGTACAGCATGGAAACAGACCCTTCAGTCCAACCCGTTCATGCCAACCAGATATCCCAACCCAATCTAGTCCCATCTGCTAGCACCCGGCCCATATGCCTCCAGACCCTTCCTATTCATATGCCCATCCAACTGCCTCTTAAATGTTGCAATTGTACCAGTCTCCACCACTTCCTCTGGCAGCTCATTCCATACAGGTAACACCCTCTGCGTGAAAAAGTTGCCCCTTAGGTCTCTTTTATATCTGTCCCCTCTCACCCTAAACCTATGCCCTTTAGTTCTGGACTCCGCACCCCAGGGAAAAGACTTTGCCTATTTATCATATCCATGCCCCTCATAATTTTGTAAGCCTCTATAAGGCCACCCCTCAGCCTCCGACACTCCAGGGAAAACAGCCCCAGCCTGTTCATGCCTTTCCTTGTAGCTCAGATCCTCCAACCCTGACAACATCCTTGTAAATCTTTTCTGAACCCTTTCAAGTTTCACAACATCTTACCGATAGGAAGGAGACCAGAATTGCACACAATATGCCAACAGTGGCCTAACCAATGTCCTGTACAGCCGCAACATGACCTCCCAATTCCTGTACTCAATACTCTGACCAATAAAGGAAAGCATACCAAACACCTTCTTCACTACCCTATCTACCTGCGACTCCACTTTCAAGGAGCTATGAACCTGCACTCCAAGGTCTCTTTGTTCAGCAACAATTAAACTCCATCTGCCACTTCTCAGCCCATTGGCTCATCTGATCAAGATCCTGTTGTAATCTGAGGTAACCTTCTTCGCTGTCCACTACACCTCCAATTTTGGTGTCATCTGCAAACTTACTACTGTATCTCTTATGCTCGCATCCATATCATTTATGTAAATGACAAAAAGTAGAGGACCCAGCACCGATCCTTGTGACACTCCACTGGTCACAGGCCTCCAGTCTGAAAATCAACCCTCCACCACCACCACCACCCTCTGTCTTCTACATTTGAGCCAGTTCTGTACCCAAATGGCAAGTTCTCCCTGTATTCCATGAGATCTAACCTTACTAATCAGTCTCCTATGGGGAACCTTGTCGAACGCCTTACTGAAGTCCATATAGATCACATCTACTGCTCTGCCCTCATCAATCTTCTTTGTTACTTCTTCAAAAAACACAATCAAGTTTGTGAAACATGCTTTCCCACGCATAAAGCCATGTTGACTATCCCTAATTAGTCCTTGCCTTTCCAAATACATGTACACCCTGTCCCTCAGGATTCCCTCCAACAACTTGCCCACCACCGATTTCAAGGTCACTGGTCTATAATTTACTGGCTTGTCCTTTCTTAAACAGTGGCACCACGTTAGCCAACCTCCAGTCTTCTGGCACCTTACCTGTGACTATCGATTATACAAATATCTCAGTAAGAGGCCCAGCAATCACTTCCCTAGCTTCCCACAGAGTTCTAAGGAACACCTGATCAGGTCCTGGGGATTTATCCACTTTTATGCATTTCAAGACATCGAGCACTTCCTCCTCTGTAATATGGACATTTTTCAAGATGTCACCACTATTTCCCTACATTCTATATCTTCCATGTCCTTTTCCACAGTAAATACTGATGCAAAATACTCGTTTAGTATCTGTCCCATCTCCTGCGGCTCCACACAAAGGTCGCCTTGCTGGTCTTTGAGGGGCCCTATTCTCTCTCTAGTTACCCTTTTGTCCATATTGTATTTGTAAAAACCCTTCGGATTCTCCTTAACTCTATTTGGCAAAGCTATCTCATGACCCTTTTTGCCCTCATGATTTCTCTCTTAAGTATACTCCTACTGTCTTTAAACTCTTCTAAGGATTCACTCGATCTATCCTGTCTATACCTGACATATGCTTCCTTTTTTTTCTTAACTAAACCCTCAATTTATTTAGTCATCCAGCATTCCCTATACCTACCAGCCTTTCCTTTCATCCTAACAGGAATATACTTTCTCTAGACTCTCGTTATCTCATTTCTGAAGGCTTCCCATTTTCCAGCTGTCCCTTTACCTGTGAACATCTGCACCCAATCAGCTTTTGAAAGTTCTTGCCTAATTCCGTCAAAATTGGCCTTCCTCCAATTTTGAACTTCAACTTTTAGATCTGGCCTGTCCTTTTCCATCACTATTTTAAAACTAATAGAATTATGGTCGCTGGCCTCAAAATGCTCCCCAACTGACACCTCAGTCACCTGCCCTGCCTTATTTCCCAAGAGTATGTCAAGTTTTGCACCTTCTCTGGTAGGTACATCCATAAACTGAATCAGAAAATATTCTTGTACACCCTTAACAAATTCTTCTCCATCTAAACCTTTAACACTATGGCAGTCCCAGTCGATGTTTGGAAGGTTAAAATCCCTGACCATGACCACCCTATTATTCTCAAGTTGTTTCTCAATTTCCCTCTGACTATTAGGGAGTCTATAATACAATCCCAATAAGGTGAACATCCCTTTCTTTTTTCTCAGTTCCACCCAAATAACATGCCTGGATTTATTTCCAGGAATACCCTCCCTCAGTACAGCTGTCATGCTATCTCTTATCAAAAATGCCACTCCCCCTCCTCTCTGCCTCCCTTTCTGTTTTTCATGTAGCATTTGTATCCTGGGATATTAAGCTGCCAGTCCTGTCCATCCCTGAGTCACGTTTCTGTAATTGCTATGATATCCTAGTCCCATGTTCCTAACCATGCCCTGAGTTTATCTGCCTTCCCTGTTAGGCCTCTTGCATTGAAATAAACACAGTTTAATTTTTCAGTCCTACTTTGTTCTCTGCTTTGTCCCTGCCTGCCCTGACTGTTTAACTCGCTTTTGTTCTCAACTGTACCAGTCTCAGATTGAAATCTTTCCTTACTATCTCCCTGGGGTTCCCCCCCCCCCACCCCTACCCATCTTGCTAGTTTAAATCCTCGCAAGCAGCTCTCGCAAATCTCCCTGCCAGTATATTAGTCCCCTTCCAATTTAGTTGCAATCCGTCCTTCTTGTACAGGTCACTTCTACTCCAAAAGAGATTCCAATGATCCAAAAATGTGAATCCTTCGCCTGTACACCAGCTCCTCAGCCATGCATTCATCTGCTCTGTCCTCCTATTCCTGCCCTCACTAGCTCGTAGCACTAGTAGTAATCCAGATATTACTACTCTCGAGGATCTCCTTTTTAAATTTTCCAATCTGGATCAGTATTCTTATTTCTGACTGAGCTTAGACTAAAAATTACTCACTTACCTTTGGTGAAGTTTTTTAGGTTGCTTGATCAGGGTGTAAGGCTCTGAATGGGTTACTGTTGAAGAATACATTCACTATGATGTTGCCATATGGACTTGGGACAAACAATTTAGGATTACAAAGGCATAAATCCTACCTTTTTGGTCTTCCTCAAGGTCTCTGTAACAATGTTTATCACATCCACATAACTTGTACCCAGTTGCTATCATGGAAAAAACTGCACCCTATTTTCGACAAGAGACTCCTCTCCTTACACGACCAAATAGTTTTCCTCTACTGCAGAAGAACAAAGAGGACCGAGCAGGAAAGAGAATATTGGCAGCAAATCTACCAGATGGACATGGATACACCATGTTGAGCAGTGGTGAGGATTCATCTTACAACATAAGTGAACTTTCATGCCAGGGAACTTCCCATTCTCATACCCAGCAGTGGAGAACATTGACCCTACAAACTTCATGGGTAAGGGATAGGGTGCTATGAAGGTGGATACTAGGGGCAGGGGGCCAGGTAAGTCAGCAGTACAGACACCAGGTGGATGCCAAAAATGGTGCCAGGTGGGTGAGTGTGCGAAGTGGCAGGTACTTGCATAAACTAGTGGTGCCATGTGGGTGATGCACTAGGGTGATACAGTACCAAATGGGTGAAGGACACATATGCCAAGTAGGTGAGGAGCGGCATGAACGTAAGTGTGTGGGTAAGGTATTAGGGAAGACTGGGGATATGCAGCTTCAGGTTGTTTCAGTGGGGGATTTGGCTCCAGGAGGGGTATATCGGGTGCAGTTCAGATCTGAGGAGAAGTTAGGGGATTGGGGACAGGGGAGTAAGGGGTTGGGAGTTGGGTTCATGGTGGAGCTGAGTTGGGAGGTGGCTCAGTTACAAAGGGATAAGGGCATATACAGTGATGGGGGAAAGTTAGGTTTTTGGGTTGAGAGTGGAGATCAGGTCTGTAGGGCTGTCTTGACCGTGTCAAATCTGGGGTGAGGCAAGTGGAGGGTTGGTACAGAGTGATGGAGCCATGAGAGTGGTGTCAAATCTGGGCAGGGCTGGTTGTGGAGGTATTGGGTGCACAGGGAGTTGAAGGTCAGATTGGGTTAGGGTTTGAGCCTGGTCTGGGGGAGTTCAGGATTGGGATCAGGGGCCTAGGTGTCTGCATGGGGGGTTGTGGGGTGGCTTCAGTTTTATGTTAACCAGGCATTATAAGAGTTTTTAATTTTTTGAATATGTTATGGTTAATTATTCAGGTAGCTCAGTCAAAATCCTCCAAAGGCTCTGACTTTAGCTCATAGGTTGGGGACTTTGTCAGAGAGTTCCAGATGCTGGGTGAGTGCCACGAGAAGTTTCAGATTTGTCAGGACATCCACATGTTGCTGATATATAACTCCTCTCTGCATTAATGCAAAAATTATCCTCCTATTGAAACTCAATATTGATATTTCGGTTTCATCTGAGTTTAGATGTATTTCAGAGGACTGGAGAATGATCAAAGTCAGACTAAATGTCATTTTTTCTCCATTAAAGTATTCTTAGACACAATAGAACTCCTTTTCCTCCGTCACCAAATCACTATGGTATTTTTTCATCTGTTAACCACCACCAGTAAATTATTGAGTTTCCAAATGAATAATTTATGTGCAAAGCCAGTTAAGGGCATAATATCCAATTATAAAAGGGGAAAGAGCTAATATGCACAACTGTAAGCTGCTTAATTTCACATCTGTGGTAGAGAAATGATTTGGAGATGCCGGTGTTGGTCTGGGGTGTACAAAGTTAAAAATCACACAACACCAGGTTATAGTCCAACAGGTTTAATTGGAAGCACACTAGCTTTCGGAGCATTGCTCCTTCATCAGGTGATAGTGGAGGACTCAATCCTAACACACAGAATTTATAGCAAAAATTTACAGTGTAATGTAACTGAAATTATACATTGAAAAATACCTTGATTGTCTGTTGAGTCTTTCCTCTGTTTGAATACCATGATAGTTTCACTTCTTTCATGTGTAAATCACAAAACCTTTTTTTTTAAAAGTTGCATTCAGGTTAGCTGTAACAATGGGTGATAGCTAGACAATATGTTGAAGGTGTTAGCCCCCTGTGTTCTCTGTCTATGCCATGATATTTGGATTGATTCTAATCTAAAAAGTGAGATAACAGAGTTTTACATAAATTCATGCAGTTTTTGAGCAAAGTACAATGAAACTGTGCAAGTATAAATTCACCCCACAAAATATATGCGTGCATGTGGGGTCTTTGTCTGTCTCTGTGTGTCTGTCTGTCTGGATTGGGGGTTGTGAGTATGAGAAAGTGTATGTGTGTTTGTGTAGTGAGTGCAGAGTGTCTTAAGTCTGTGAGGGGTGCATGTGTGAGTGTGTGTGCGTGTCTGGGGTGGGAGTTGTGAGTGTCTGTGAGAGAGAGTTTATGTGTGTGTGCATGGGTGTAGAGTGGTCTAAGTCTCTGAGAAGATGCCTGTGTGTGTGTGTGGGAGTGTGTGTATCTGTAAGGGTGTGTGCCTGTGTATATGTGTGTCCATGTGTATATGTGCATAGGAATGCCTGTGTGTGTGTGTGTGTTCATTAAATACAAAGGTTCATTAAATACAAAGAGGGTGTGTGTTTCACTGCAGGAGTTGGGTTGCCATTGTCAAAAATGGCCTTCGCAGTTACACCCAGATGGTTTACCAAAAGGAGTTTGCAGCATATTCTTGTTTTAAATGCAGGGTGGAAATTTGCACCATTATAATGGTGCATTGACCTCATAGGATTCAAGTTATTGCTCAAATTTTCCAGTGGGTCGTGGAGTTAGTAACTTCAACAATTACTTAGGTCAATCCAGAAATTTTGGAGTTTTCAACTACTTCACTGTTCATCTTGCTGAAACAATTGAGTGGCTAATTATTATAACTGTCATAAAGTAGAAAATACATCAACAAATTTGCACACAACACCCACAAACACCAATGACTAGATAATATTTTTTCAATGTTGACTGAGGGATAAATATTGATCAACTACCTCTCCTCTTTTATACCTCTCCTCTTCTTCAGCATATTGCCATGGGAGAAAAACATCTGATCTGTTAAGGTAGTTTGCTCGCTGAGCTGGCACGTTTGTTTTCAGATGCTTCATCACCATGTTAGTGAACCTCTGGTGAATCGCTGGTGTTCTGTCCCACTTTCTGTTTATATGTTTTGGTCTGTTAAGGTGGGTGATATCATTTCCAGTTCTTTTTCACAGAGGTTGGTAAATGGTAAACTTCTCAAAAATCACGAAGTCCGATCTGTGTCTGAAAGGATGCAAGGCTCCAATCTTCAGGCCAATGGCCCTTGATGGGTGAGGGAATGGAGTTTGCTAGACACCTCAGTAACGTACCTTGTCCTCTATTTCAGTTCCCAGGTCACTATGCAGTGGAACAGAATATGAAAGGGATTTGTTCGTTTGGAGAAAAATGTCCAAATACTAATAGGATCCTTGTCACTCAGGGATACTGATGTGAATCTGATGTTTTCATCTTCTGTATAGCATAGAATTGACAGAAATACACTGTGACAGCTGTGAGATGCTCCTTGATCACATTTATCTTGTTGATGTCCTTATCCACAATTGCCAGCTCAATCCAATTGATGCAGGATACCACTATCTCAGCAAACAGTCCTGCAATCTCATCCAAAATCTCAGTGGTCTCATTCCTCAACTTGGCACAGAATATAGCCCTGCCTTCAACAAAATTGTCTTGCACCATCAGCTGATACAGAGTGCAGCATAAATGTTGATTTCGAATGACCCATCAGTGAGTAGCAGATCCTCCAGATGGGACTTCATTGTTGGCGTCATGAATGCAATGAACAGGATGCAGTTCTCATGACTCTTTTCCAGCGTATCACATATGGCATCCGTGTTGTCATAACCTGTTTTATGCAGGAAAGTAAATTCCTGAACATACTATAGGAACATCAAATTGAATAAACCTGGTTGGCAAGGTCTAATAACTGACTGCCACAGGGGTCAGTGCTGAGATCTCAATATTTTTGTTACAATTCCTGCATAAAACCTTAATAAAGGACAAAAGGTTTGGTGGCTCAATGTGATCATGGCACAAAGCTAAGTAGAAAAGTTAGTAGTGAAGAAGACATCAGAAGATTATAAAATGACATAGATAGGTTAAGCGAGTGGATAAAGATCAGGCAAATGAAGTACAACATGAAAAATGTGAAATTGTCCATATTTGCAAAAAGTAGCATATTATCTGAGTGGTGAGAGATTGTAAGCTGTGAGAAGCAGAGGGATCTGGGTGTCCTCATGCATGAATCACAAATCGTTAGTTTGCAAGACAGTGGCAGATCAGGGAGGGAAGAAATGAAATTGAGCAATCGATGGTCATAGATTCAGATCCACAGCAAAGGAATGGACAAGTTGTAGAACCAGGGAATTTCTCACAGATAACAAACTGTTTCACTTGAAGTTTTACATTGCAGATGAAAGCTCAAAACTATTCACCCCAAACAGAACTTCACTGATTTCAAGATTCAGATTCTTCTGGTGGAGCCTGCTGCTGGATAGTTTAAAAAATTGTGCCACTAAGTGAGTAACCAATAAGTGAGTGTTTATGGTACACAATGATGTCAATACACAAGTAAAGGTATATGATGCTGTCACCATGCCTGCTTTGGACCTGTGAAAATCACTGCTGCCCCCAGTGGATGGGCTGGCAGTGGTTCTGTAATGATGGAACAGATGGGATAAACTGTGTGTCTGCAGGTGGATGCAATGTGAACTATCTAATCAGCATTAATGGACTGAGCTTTAGATAAATTGACCTATTATTTTGAATGGAGACAACAGTTGTAGACTCTGCTGCTAAAATTGCTAAATAATTTATTTGATTGTTGAACCACAAATTATATCAATCAGTAGGACCAACAAGAACAACTTGCATCTAAATAGTGTTTTTAGCATACTAATACAATCCAAAGCATTTCTCAATAGCATTATCAAACAAATTTGATAGCAAATCACAAAGGAAGATATTGGAACAAATGTCCTAAAATTTGGTCAAGAAGGTTGGTTTTAAGGAGTGGCAAAAAGGATCAGGGAAGAGAAGAAAGGCAGGTAGTTTAGACAGAGAATTCCAGAACTAAGGATCTATGCAGCTAAGGGCACAGTTGCTTATGGAAGAGAAACCACAATTTTGACGACATAAATTAGAATTACACAGATGTGTTAGAGAGTTGTAGATACAAAGGAGGTTTAAAAGACAGCAAAGGCTGAAGAACTGCATGTATGAATTTCAAAACAAGAATAAGGATTTTCAAATCAAGACTTTATTGCACTAAGTGAAAATGTGGTTTGTGAGCATTGAGTGATGGGTGAACAGGTCTGAGCGCAAGTCAAGACAATGACAGCAGAATTTTGGATTAACTCAGGTTTATGGAACATAGAAGACTGGAGGCCAGGCAGGAAAGCATTGGAACAGTCAGGTGTAGTGATAACAATACATGGATGTGGATTTCTGGTGAAACAGTGACAAGAAGTGAAGTGGAACCTCAGTACTGCATCTGCTTCTAACATCCTTTGTTAATACACAGTCTTATAATTATATCAGCTCTTCCTTGAGGTTTCTTTCCTGCTTAGTTGATGCTCTGTAACAACAAGCTGATAAAAACAAATCTTTTTTATCTTATTGAGATGGTGTGAGGCTAACCCAAATCAACAACCTGCTCTGAACACTCTGCTCACATTTTGAAGTAATGATATATTCCAATACTGCAGCTGAGATAATCCAAAACAATTTACAATATTCTTAAGTAAATAATTCACAATATAACCAGCGATATATCCCTTTCTTGTTGTGTTCTGTCACTTTGTATATGTATATTTATCTGCATAAATCCATTAATGTAGATACTTTTAATCAATATGTGTACACATGTTATGACACAGATGGGAGTTGAACATGGGTCTTCTGACCTAGAGGTAGGGACACTACCACAGCATCCACGAATCCTTAATGCCATTAGTGTAGAACATTTGGACTAGTGTGAAGCACATGGCAAGGATTTGTGATGACCTTGTTAGGTCTGCCTATCTTAGTTGAAGCAGGTCCAGAAAACAACCCCATTTTGGGAAGGAGCAATGTTATTGGGTTATCATCGGTCCGAGGAAATAGAAGTTCAACAAGTTGCAACTGATTGAAATACCACTTCGGTGTTTGACTAAATGTTGTTATGCTACATTTTAAAAATGTTCAAAATCACACAACATCAGGTTCTAGTCCAACAGATTTATTTGGGAGTACAAGCTTTCGCAGTGCTACCCCTTTGTTAGGTAGCTAGTCAGCAGCGCTTTGAAAGTTTGTACTTCCAAATAAATCTGTTGGACTATAATCTGGTGTTGTGTAATTTTTAACATTGTCCATCCCAGTCCAACACCAACACCTCCACATCATTTTTAAAATGTGATAAATTAATTAACACCACTTCCAAATGTTGCCTGTCTTTGTGTTCCAAGTTCATGATGAATGGCAATTCATAATGGGAGTTCTTGGAAGGATTTTCAATGAGCAGATGAATGATTAAAGGACTGATATAGATAAGATGAATGGCAGGTATCTATTCCCTAAGCTGGGAGATTTCAGGACAAGGGGCATACCTGCAAAGTGAGAGGAGAAAGATTTAACAAAGACACGGGGCAATTGTTTTCCACAGAGAGTGGTTCCTCTGAGGAATGAACTTCCAGAGGAAATTGTGGAGGCAGATACAGTTACAACATTTAAAATACATTTAGATAAATACATGAATATGGAAGTTTATGGGCCAAGTGCAGACTGGTAGGACTAGTTTAGTTTGGGATTATGATCAGCATGGACTGGTTGAACCGAAGGGTCT
This sequence comes from Chiloscyllium plagiosum, assembly GCF_004010195.1. Classification (NCBI taxonomy): domain Eukaryota; kingdom Metazoa; phylum Chordata; class Chondrichthyes; order Orectolobiformes; family Hemiscylliidae; genus Chiloscyllium; species Chiloscyllium plagiosum. The sequence goes on along the minus strand of NC_057711.1, from coordinate 146,778,299 downwards.
GTTTTCGTGCTATATGACTCTACAATTGTTTCCTGTAAAGGAAAAGAAAATGGTCTCAGTCTGTCATTTGTTATATCTCATACCTGATGAAGCTCCATAATATCAGGGCACCACCAGCATTTGGAGCATCAATTCAAATGGATAACCTGGTCAAGTGCCTCACCTTCATTGCCTTCTCTTCATTCCCGACTCAGGCGACTGACTGTGTGGAGTTTGCACGTTCTCCCCGTGTCTGCGTGGGTTTCCTCCGGGTGCTCCGGTTTCCTCCCACAGTCACAAAGATGTGCAGGGTCAGGTGAATTGGCCATACTAAATTGCCCGTAGTGTTAGGTAATGGGTAAATGTAGGGGTATGGGTGGGTTTCGCTTCGGCGGGTCGGTGTGGACTTGTTGGGCCGAAGGGCCTGTTTCCACACTGTAATCTAATCTAATCTAATCTAATCTCTTCTCTGCTATCTTCATGTCAGTGTGATTGGTTCCTAATGGGGACCAGCCAGGAAACTGATGTCAAAAGTCAGCCATGATCACAAGGAATGTGGTGCGGTTGCACATTTATAAATGAATAGCTCTTGTAGTTTATAAAAATAATTGATGGGTGCAGCGGAAAACAATCTCAATGGCACTCGCAACTTGGGAATTTAGCCAGAGAGTCCACATACTCTCTTTTCAGTGGAAAAATGTAATTAATTTCATGACCTTGGCAAACAATCCATTAATCATCTTCCTTATGCATTCATCTGCATTTGACAGCAAGATCCTCAATATATATGTAGTAGTGCCTTGCCAAGTTCCAAAAGCAAACAGTTAAAGATTGTGGTCATTTAGACAGTTACTGGTAATGTGTGGCTGCTAGCTGCAGCAGGTTGTGCATCTTTTTTGAGACACATTTTCCTCGGAAGCTGCAGACAATTACCAGCTCCTGACATGACGTCAGTCTCCAGAGAGCTCAAGAAAACTCAGCCTCCTTCTGTAAACCACAAGATGTGGGGAGACTTCGTCCTGTGGTTGACTCTCCAATGTAACTCCCTCTGGTGCACTTCACTCTTATTGATCTCACCATTGCACTCTGTCAGATGGACTGTGGTGATCTTCTGCTTTTTGTGACCTGTCGCACACCTCCAAATCTGTAGCAGGTAGTGCTGGAGCCAAGAAACAGAAAAAAATAATTGACTACATGTTCGATGAAATGCTTTACATAAATGCAACCGTCCAAGACAAAAGACTATGACATGATTCCTGTCCTGATCTTGCCAGTTTGAAAGCCAACAAAGTTGAATGATTTTTCATTCTTCAACTGATTGCCCAAGGTTTACCAGAGGAACCCAGACGGCACCTGCTACAAGTGACATTTTATTCCGGTGAGCCAAACACAACTTTAAAAATATGCAGCTGAATTTGTTTGAATTAAAGTTAATGGCAATTTGCAATCCTTTTATTCAGTCAACATTGCCACTGGCAAGGTCAGCATTGATTGCTCACTCTGAATTGCCCTTCAAGTGGTGGTGATGAGCCATTTCCTTGAGCTGCAGAAGCCATTGTGGTGTAATTGATCCCAGACTAGTGTAAGAAATGGAGTTCCAAGTATTTGAACAATGATGTGTTAACAATTCAGGTATGTCTGGGAGGGGAATTTGTAAGAGGTGGTACTCCCATGCACATGATGCTTTTGTCCATCTAGTTTGCCAATGGCCTTGATTTGGAGGTTGCTGTCGGTGTGGTGAACTCAAGTGGTGTTTTGAGTGAATATTTAAGATGATAGACGTACGTTTCTTATTCATTGCAGAATCCCTACAGTATGGAAGCAGGCCATTCAGCCCATTGAGTCCACACCAATCTTCCGAGGAGCATCCCACCCAGACACAACACCCCTACTCTATCCCTGTAACCCTATATTTCCCATGACTAATGCACCTAGCCCACACATCCTTGGACACTATGGGAAATCTAGCATGAGCAATTCACCCAAACTGCACATCTTTGGAGTGTGGGGGGAAACTGGAGCAGCCGGAGGAAACCCACACGGAAACAGGAAAAATGTGCCCACTCCACACAGACAGTTGTGTCCCTGGCGCTGTGAGGCATCAATTCTAACCACTGAGCCATCATGTTTCCCCTGCTCTTGGGTTGAGTTGAGCTTCTTAATTGTTTTTGGAACTGCTTATCCAAGCGAGTGCAGAATATCCCAACACAATTCTCACCTGTGCCTTGTTGATGATGGACAAGCTTTTAGGAGTCAGGGGATCTCATGAGGTTGTTATAGCACACTCCCATTCAATAATAAAATCTTTGACTTTGGCAAACATAGTTTTCACTGACACTAAAACTGCTTCTACTAATCCAAATGTGAACATGATGCAGATGCGTTGCTCTCCTAATAGACATGCAACCCAGTCATTCTGGGAGGTTAATTCCTCCCTTTTTCTCTCACTCTGAAACATTCCCCTCCCTCTGTCACATTCCCCTCTCTCTCTCACATTCACTTTCTCCCTCTCTGTCACATTGCCCCCTCCCTGTCACATTCCAACCCTCATTCTGTTGTATTTCCCACTCCCCATCTCTGACTCTCTCTTTCTCTATCACACTTCCCCTTTTTCTCTCTCTCCCTCCATCATATGCCTCTCCTTTTGTCACATTCATCCTTTCTCTGTCATCCTTTCTCTTGCTTCGCTGGTGTAGTGGTATCATGCAAGATTCCCATTCTTGCGACCCGGGTTCGATTCCCGGGCGGCACACTGACTATTTTGAGAAACAAACTTGTAAGGAGATCTCACCTATCTGTAAGAATAATAGGGTAGTTATGGTAGGGGATTTTAACTTTCCAAACATTGACTGGGACTGCCGTAGTGTTAAGGGTTTAGATGGAGAGGAATTTGTTAAGAGTGTACAAGAAAATTTTCTGATTCAGTGTGTGGATGTACCTACTCGAGAAGGTGCAAAACTTGACCTACTCTTGGGAAATAAGGCAGGGCAGGTGACTGAGGTGTCAGTGGGGGAGCACTTTGGGGCCAGCGACCATAATTCTATTAGATTTAAAATAGTGATGGAAAAGGATAGACCAGATCTAAAAGTTGAAGT